>NW_021836129.1:300000-379331 GCF_006345805.1 Octopus sinensis
CTCACAAACACCCCTCAATACATATTTAAACAGACCAATACAGCTCACACACAACGATTGACTGCCCTGTCCATGTTTTTTGAACAATTCACACAAAAACTCAACCAATCCCACACACTTCTCCAGCCGAATACGTATATATTCGACCACCCTCACAGCAGTGGGGACAAATGAAGGGTAGGGCACACAACACGACACAATTCTCACATTTTATCAGAATATTCTACTTTGCAGGAGAAGGCACACTCAGTCCTGTCTTGTAGAGCACGTCGATCAGTCTTTCTATGAATTTGGGACTTGTTCTGAGTTGGCCAGCCAAATCTGCCAGTGTCCAAAAGGACTGAGTTCTGGTGGAGGAGACACTGCCGGAGAATGACACTCAGATATGGCTCGATGATAGCCCAGTCAATATTACTTAAATACTCGAATAGTATTAATGTATTTGGACTATGTGAGTATAACTTTGTACTTTTCTATGTTCTTTACTGCTTGTTTTACTATATTTATCAAGTCCTTTCGAAAGGGCTCGTCTTTTGGTAAGAAATCGGGGTTTAGAGAAGACAGAGTCCTCAAATAGCAGGCCAAATCATCCACCAATTCGGTAAAGTTTGACTGTACGTGAGAAAAGTAGATTATTGATAATTCTTTAATTAAATTGTAACATAAATCTCCATAGTTATATCTAAAATAAATATTAATAATAAACTTTTGTGTATGTTGATGTGTGTGCAATGTAGTGACAACAAAAACACACAAATCACTGAACAAATGGAAGTTTAGTGGGACAAGACAGGCCATATGCTGCACAATCTGCTGTTCTGTGTCGTCGATGGGGGAACTTAGGACAGCCGAGAGTATTTCATTAAGGAAGGACTCAACCTCCTCTTTGTAGCAAGAGTGAGTACACCTCACATCATAAAGAATGGAATACAGTCTGAACAATTCGTTAATAATCTGGAAATGAGTTCACAGGCAGGCCTACGAGGGTGTGTCCCACCAGATTATTCCACTGAATGACGACTATTTGTGTCAGTAATTGGGCGAGGGAAAAATGGACTGGTTGGAGCACGTGTTTTGGAATGAGCGCGAAATTTTGGAGGAATTTAAACTGATGTGGTGTGATATAAAATTACTATATTTTTTTGGTTCAATGTTAGAATGATTTCCAAGTCTTTTTGTGATACATTTTTGATTATTGTTAAATGTGATATTTCTTCTGGTAAATATGAACATATTTTAGTTTTTAGATTCTTTAATAAATTTGAATATTAAATACATTTAGTTTTATTATTTTCTTTGATTGAATTTGTCCATTGCAATTTTGAAAGGATACCGAATCCGGCATCACAAGAGACATTATTAAACACGTTAATTTATTACTTAATTAATTAAAATATAAATAATTAAAAATATCCTTAAATATAATAAATAATCATGATTTAAGACGTATGTGATACTCCCCATTAAGTGCACTATATCGAACCCATGAAGATGACTTGTAGAATGCCTTATCAGTAATCGACAACGACCTGATCTATTACACCCACGACTACCTCACATTGATCCCCGACAGTGTAAAGTTGACCAACTCAAACTCGACAATGATTGGTATAGACAGATAGGTAGTGCTACTGTTCACTAGTGTTGTGGGTAATGTGACTTGTGCACTGAGAGTACATGTCCGTTCTTTCTATATAAACATCATAATCACACAAAAATAAAATTATTTGATAATTAATTAAATATAAAATAATTTAATTAATTATATGGTTAATCAAAAATATAATAAAGAAGGTAACCGAAAGTCCGCGAATAGTCCACACAAGGCAGTTCTGGTTGGGATCGTACTGACACGTCCCTCTACTGACCTTAATCTGAGGCATAAAAATATCAGAAGGCACAGGAAGCAGTATTTTAACCATTTTTGCAGCAATATTAATCCTACTACTAACCTATCCACTACAACAACACAACAACCCTGCCCTGAATCACAAATTGTGACTCATTTCTCTCATATTTGGCACTCACATCGAAAGGAGGCTCATTCTAGGCCAGTAGTGACACATATAACTGAGAGGGTGATTCGATAGGTCATTAACTCAAACTCTCCATCAGGGGGGATAAACTGGATCACATTCTGCCTCTCAAAATCAGCCAAGGAGACACACTGGTGGAACTTGACGTCCTCCAACATGACTGATTAGGCACACAATCTACCAGAATGAGGCCTCTGTTCTCCATATTTGGGCAAAATGACTCGATCAGCGAACAGTAGCCTCAGTTCAGGCATTCCACTAAGTCTGGTTTTGAGTTTAAGCAGTCCTGTGACGTAGTTATGGACAACATTCCCATTTGAGTGGATAAGGACATTACTCTTCTCCACCACGTCCAAATAGCACGTGTTGTTGGAGTACTGTAGGCCTGGTGTCCTCCAAGACACGGAATCCGTCACGGAAGTGGGTGGTTTGGTGATGCGAGGTTTGCGGACAATGAAGGACTTGGAGATTGGTTTTATATATCTGTGGGTGTTGGAGGGGAGTACTCTCGAAGGATGCCTGGGTCGGTGGTTTGGGGGATCCCCCAGTCGACCAGTTCGTCTAATAGTTCATAGATCAAAGGGCAGTTATCAATTTCCGCAATGTCGGTAAAATCACGGAAATAGTGTTGGAATACACATATTAGTTGATGTAGGAATTCAAAGCACATTGCTGTATTTGTGTTGGTGTGGGTGAGAACGACGACTAGGGTTATATTGGCACAATACAGTAATAATTATTGTTTTTTATATATAAGTAATATGTGTCCTCGTCTATCAAGATGGGAGAATTGTGTCCTTCCTCCACTAAAAGGGGGAATGATTTGATGCACTGTCAGATATGTTGGGCATGTATTGACGACATATTAATGGCTATAATAGGTTAGGTTGTTTATTACTTCTGCTGAGTTGTCCAGAATATAAATAGCAGATATTGTCATCTTTTTGACTGTCACAACAATACACTTTATTTTTATATTCAATATATTATTAAACATTATTTATATTAAGGTTTTCTAAATCAAAAAAATGCGCCTTTGTGGATTCGAACCCAGGACCTCTGAGAACTGTCCTCGTTGTCCGAATGATTGACAGTGCCATAAAATTGATACAACAGATCTACATTTAAAAGTAATATTTAACATTAAAAAATATTAGCAATAACTTTAATCATAAACTAATAAAGTAAAAGCTTGATTCTAAATGAATAATAAAGCAATTAACAGTCAATAAATGCACGCTATTGATGATGGGTCCACAGCGGATAAAATATTTTCATCAGTGTACAGCCTGTCCTACAAGTAGAGAACTAACCTAATGAGTAGTGACTTGATCATCCTCCCCGGCTACATCGACTTTGCGGCAGACCAAGTGGTATGTCTAAAGTGTCATTTCAGAACTTGAAAACCAATTTAACCAAAAAAATAGTCCTGAATTGCCCATTCGTATCATCCCCCATGGACACGGTGACAGAGTCCCGAATGGCAATCGCCATGGCGGTATTGACTGACCGACATTGGTAGTTGGAGGGGGGCATAGGCATAATCCACAACAACTGTCTGCCCGAGGAACAAGCCAGTCATGTCCGACTAGTCAAATCCTCCAAACAGGGCTTCATTATGAACCCAGTTGTCGTCTCCCCCAGCACTACTGTGGCAGAATACAAAATCCTGGTCAATAAACATGGCTTTTCTGGCTTCCCGGTGACACTGAATGGACGGTTGTTGGGCCTGGTGACTCAACGGGACATTGACTTGTGCTGTGTGTCCGACCAGACGAGGATGGAAGTGGTTGCCCTCGACTTGTCACTGCAGGTGATGACCCCCAGAGAGTCATTGGTCACTTCTAACGACGGGATCAACCTCCAAGACGCCTACAAGACTCTCCGAAATGTAAAGAAAGGAAAACTGCCAATCGTGGACAAAGAGGACTGTCTGGTTGCACTGGTCACCAGAAAAGACATAATAAAAAACTGTGAATTCCCCAACTCAGTGGTGGACCAAAGGTAGTCTGAATATGACTAATAGAAATCAATTGATGTGTGGAGCCGCCGTGAGCACTCGTGAGTGTGACCGTGAAAGAGTGGGTCTGCTAGTGGAGGCACAAGTGGATGTAATTGTGGTGGTATGTGGGACTACTTGACCAATGAAGGACTCCTCCCAAGGCAACTCGGTCTTTCAATTAGAAATGGTCAAGTTCATTAAGCAGAACTACCCGCAAGTGGAGGTAATTGGAGGAAATGGTAAAACATTGTGGCAATAGAACAGTGGTGACTGCCTCCCAGGCCATCAACCTCATCAATGCAGGCGTGGATGGTCTGCGAGTAGGAATGGGGTCGGGATCTATTTGTATCACCCAGGAAGGTCAGTCACCCACTAATCCCCCAGTCATGGCTGTTGGTCGAGGACAGGCCAGTGCTGTGTACCACGTCAGTCAGTTGGCCAGACAATTCGGAGTGCCAGTCATTGCCGATGGGGGAGTCCAGTCCCCGGGACACATCGCCAAGGCAATTGCCCTGGGAGCCTCCACAGGTACCCCATTCAGCCACATCCACTAGTCATGATGGGATCCATGTTTGCTGCCACCTCCGAATCCCCCGTGGAGTCCTCCCTCATCAACGACGTCAAAGTGAGGCCTTATCGCGGAATGGGGTCACTCGATGCCATGGAGTTGACCAAGGATGTCCAGGCTCGATATTTATGGTTGGGGTATTACTCATCGTAGCCACGGGTCCTCCATTCAAGTGGCTCAGGGGGTGTCCGGCACAGTCGTCGACAAGGGATCCGCCCATATCTTCCTCAAATATCTTTCACAGAGTTTAAAGCAGAGTCTTCAAGACATGGGAGGACTGTCCATTCCAGTTATACAGTTTGTGATGTCTTTATATTCCAAGTAATGCACTCGCCAGTGGGGATTTACTGTTTGAAGTGAGGACAATGTCTGCTCAATGTGAGGGGTCTGTCCACGGTCTCTACTCGTATGTTCCCCTCTCTAATCCCCTTTAGATTTGATAAGAAGTTGTACTAGTTGGTCAACTAACGCACTAATAGTCATTAAATGAATAAATTAAGATTATTTATTAGTTAATTTATATATGGTTAAATATAGCATATTTAATAAAATAAATAATTGTCTGTGGGCTTGATGGGTGTTGCATTCATCAGGTCATTCCTCGATGATGGAGATATACAAAAATATGGTGTGATTCCCTTATTCCCAATCGTAGAGTCACTGCCTTATATACTAAGAGTAGTACTGGAGTCGTGCTGTCGAAACTACGATTCAAAACAGATTAAAAGAAATGAAATATTAAAAATAATAAATTGGAAGCAAACTCTCCAGTCTTGTCCTACCATTTTGTTTAAGCCTGCCCGAGTAATGCTGAAGGGCTTCACGTAATGAATTATCTAATGAGTGTAGAGCCATTCCTATAGTGTGTGACATGGCCACTATTCGTGAGTCACTCCACACTCCACTTGTCACACATGTTAAACCACAATGCCAATTAGACATGTTTATTGACCATTCAATCCAATCAGAAGTGTATTAATTAATTAATATAATTAATTAGTGGAGGGAGCCACCTCAAACTGTTTGGAGAGACGTGTCCATTCCACAAGAAGGAATGCTTATTGTTTGAGAGTATTTATAACCCCAGGTCAAACCATGCCAGCCAAGAGAACGAATTCAGAAAGCACTACGAGCAATATAGAATTCTCAAAGTAATCAATTAGTTAATTAATATTGCTCTTTGTGGGTCATTGATTAGTGGGCGGGTGAGACGTTTGATGACATTGCTGTGGTCCCTCCTGGTCTGGGAGTGCCCCACCACTTTAATGTCGAGTTAATGGCCCGTTTTATAATGGAGAAGGACAGCCAGGTGTACCCCGACAGTGTGATTGGGACTGATAGTAACATCTCCATTCTCAATGGACTGGGAATACTGAGTATTGGTTGGTGGTAGTCTCACTAACTCAGCCACTTGCTCTGCCCAGTCGGAGTGTGCTATATTAGGGCTGGCAATCCACATGAGTCTCCTCCAAGTGGTGGGTTGTCGTATTTACGGACGACTCAGCCCCCACGTCACCTCCACTGACATTGTGTTGGGAATAATTAGAGTCATTAATCACTCATTCATTCACAGGCTCTCAAAGATGAACTCAAATCGGACAATTTTGTCGAGTTCTTTGGTCCTGGGGTTTGTCTTCTCTCTGTTAATGAACGAATGACTATTGCCAACATGAGCAATGAATTTGCCGCCATTGCTGCCTTTTTCCCGCCAGATGACATACTAATTAAACACGTGGAATCAATTAGTTAATTATTTATTTAATTTGCAGAGGGAGGTCATGTGGGTAATAAAATAAAGCAGTACTTCCAATCAGCAGGGTTATTTAGAAGTGAGTGTTGTGGAGATGAAAGATTGGAATATTCTAAGGTAATTTTAATATACATATGTAGATTATAAATATTAATCTTGGTTTAATTGAACCAATTTGTACTTTCAGAGGGGAGAGGTGTCTTGTCCCTGAACTGCCCTCATTTATTAAGCAGAAAATAACGAGTACAGACATATCATCTGCCTCCATAATCCACTACACCAATCATACTGTTTCTTCGGTCATCCTGGCTGCTGGTTTTGTCCTATAAATAATTTGTATAGGGATTATGGCCAGAAATGCAGTCGAAGCTGGTCTTGCTGTAAAACCCAATGTGAAGTGCAGTCTCCTACCAGGGAACTCAATGAGTGTGTCCTACTTACTTCTGAGTGGCACATATCACTACCTTTGCTCTCTCGGGTTTGTTTATGGTGATATATGCAGGTTTGTGCTGGTGGGGTACGGATGTAGTGATTGTGTGAGTAATTATGAGTCACTCAACTCGACTGATAATGTGTGGTAGTTTCTAGAACATTCTAGAAGGGTCTGCTAACATTGGCGGTCACATCAAAGAGTTGTGAGTATTTGAAGCATCAGGATATTTTGCTGGTGTCTCCTTTGTTTGTGGTTGCATATGCTCTCGTGGGGGATGTCTCGTTTGACTTTTCCTCACAGTCAATTGGTTGGTGTTTAGTATTATGTTAGGTCGACATTGGAAGAGTGGTAGACAATTATTTCTATCAGATATATGGCCTACCAGACAACAGATACAAGTTAATTAATTAGTGTTGATTGCCAATTAGACGAGTATTATTAATGATATCAACCCCACTCTATATCAACAGACTAAAAAGAAGATACAAGTAATCTCATTGCTGATTGGTAGACTGGCTCAGTCGAGTGGAATAAAATAGACTCAGTGGGACATGCCCTCTTCCAGTGGAATCCCAAGTCCCCCTCAGTCCTTCCATCCTATATTGTGCTTATATATAATCCTCACTATTAGGACTACACCAGTAATAATAGAATTAAATCATTATTCAATTCTCGGGCAATATTGATTGTTGGTGATGATGTCACGTCTGGTTATATTGCACCTGCTGGGAGTATTCCGAGGAATAGTCCTGTCTCACACTTTTTACTTTCTACTGGGTTGGGTTATTGTTTGTGTATTCAGGCTTGTCCCCCGTGATTTTGGGTCCTATGGGTCACATCGAGGGTCCCACCAAGTTATGGTGAGAGGGATGTTCTGCAATCCAAAGCTGGAGAGATTATTGAAAGGGAAATGCCAATTTATTAGCAGTGTGAACTACTGTGGGTGTCAAGTAGTGCACTACCCCTCCCTCGAGTGCCTTCCACTCTGGTCTGCCTGTGCCCGGTATAGCCAGGAGGGAGTGCCACTCATACTCATTGCTGGGCATAATTTCGGGAGTGGCCCACCGAGGGATTGGACAGCCAGAGGACTAGGAGTGATGGTATAGAGTGAGTACAAGTGTAGGGGATTAAATGTGTCATTGCTTGTTCCATGTCCGAATGGGTGAGGTTTGATTTGATTAGTACTGGGATTGTGCCCCTGTGCTTTGCTGCAGGAACCACATCTGACACTCTGCGGTTGGTTGGGAATGAGTTGTATGAGATTGACTTTCCCTTTGTGGTTGAGCCTAATTGTATGGTTCGATTGAAAGTAATGGGTGGCCTATTCATTTTAGGTGGACTGTGAAATGGAGTGTTATGTCACACTTGAATGCAGAACTGATTTTGAAATAGCAATGTTGAACAATGGAGGGGCATTTCAATATTGCTATCGACAAATTTGTTCTCGATAATCATCAATATATTATTTACTAATATGGGCGTTTAAATTTTTATTTTAAAGAATTTGAGTTTAAATCCCAACATTTCATTAAGGAGAGCAGTGAGAGTGGAGAATATGAGGACGTGGAGGACACTAAAGAGAATGGGATTGCCAAACACTGCAGATATTTTGAAGGACTTTTCCACATTCTACCTCATAATGCCTCCACTACTTTAATAATCTGGAATGCAATGTCAAGAGCCTTAACTGTGAGCAAATACATTTCCTTCTTGTTAGGTTTCTGTTCGATGGATTGGTAGAGGTTGAACTGTCATGTTATATCAACTGAGGACCTTTTCCGTTAACAGAGCACTCCCATTCTTGGCAGAGTTGTTGTAGTGTGTCTGGTCAGTGATGAACCTCAGCAAATATATGCCCAGGACGAATATCCAACAACACACTTCCCAGCTATATTTCGAGTAGAAAAAGTCATCTTTCAGTCGGTAGATCTACACCTGATTACATATTACATACTTGTAGTCCTAATGCACAAAAAAGTCCCAAAAACGTGTAAAATGAAAAACTTATGATTATCTGGATTGATCTCACCGGTCCACACTTCTACACACTCCCACTCCACACACAACCTTCACATACGACCTCAGGGACAGCCACAACTTGACTTTCCTTAGAGAGTTCAGTCGGAAGTAGGGCACTCCGTTCTTCTGAGATCTCCTTAGGGATGTGACCATATCAAAGTATTTGTAGTATTTCAGTCTCTGCTAATATGTGCAGACAGGAGACCTTTCTGCCTGATCTCTCAGCAATTGTCAGCAGGAAGGTAACACAGAGACTCAGCAAAAACTTTTGTAGCACAAAATATAGCAAACATAACTTATCCCTACCAGTAAAATAAAGATATCACATCAAAGTGACATGAAAGGAGCCGACAGACTCGCCGATGACTGAGTAGATTGGGCACATTGTGGCCAGGATAAGAGAGGAGATCAAAGCAATGAAAAAGTAGGTCATGTCCTCGGGACTACTGTTGGCCCTGAGGACGATGATACTCCCAATCTCATTGGCAGTCAAATATTCTTTAGTACTAATACCATTCTCCTTGATGATACATCCGACTATAATAACACACAACTATCACCTCTCTCTAATACGGGCTATAAATAGATTAGTTATACTACTCAACCAAGTCTTCCTTCTTTGGAGGGGGCGTTCTGTCTTCCTGGACTGACTCCTCCGAGGCACTTCCTGACTCGGATTCCCCTGTTTCTATCTCCGAGACCATCAATTCGTTGGTTAAGGTCCCTGATTTGGTCTAATGACACAAGTCAACTTAGTTTCTCACTGTTTTGGGGACAGAAAGGGAATTTCTTGCATGGATATCAGGAGTTAGATTGTCCCTGGCCTTGGGGGATTCAAGCTCATCGTCAGTTAGTCTAAAAAACTCAAAAAATTAAAACTCGAATGAATTTTTATCAAACATTCTTAAAAATGACTGATTTCTATTTTTAGTTCGATTTGAAGTTATTCGAGTACTGCCAGTTGGTTTGGTCTCTTCTGAATTCCTGGGCTTGTCTTTCTTCAATGCCCTGCAACGTTAGGGTACCACAGTCACTTTTGGTCAAAGATCTGCGAGAGAATTGTGGAGAAAATAGTAAAAATTGAGAAAAGTAGAATAATTGTTTCAAATTTCCAATTCTGAGTTCATAAAAATGCCAACCTCAATAAATTCGTTCTCCTGGAAAGTAGTTGTGAAGACTATGAGCCAGTTGATGACATAAAAAATGAGGACTACAATGAAGGGACACAGTCCTATCTGAGTAATCCACCATTTGTGGTTGAGGAATGGAAGGAAGGACTTGGAGATGCCTTGTCTGAAGGACCCGACCAAAGACACTCTCGTTTTCATTTTACTGAGAGTCGAGCCTGCCTCCAATGGGGAACCAAACCTGTGATCAAGTCAATGTCTATCATCTGTCTCTGAATTGAATTCTTAATAATATCATCGACTATTCTCTTTGAGTTTAAATTGTTTATTTTCTAAGTATAACAAGTAATGATACTACATCGTTAATTCTCTTCTCTACAGTGTGTTCCCACAGTTGTTTGTCGTAGCCTTTAAGCTAAGTATTATTAGAATGTGGGAATAAGTATAAGTGCACTCAATCATTACTTCTTTGTCGAACCATTCCTGAGTCTTCTGGACGAATGAGGAGTACAACTTCTTTAGTTCATCAATTGGCATATTGAAGAATGACTACGTCAGCGAACATGCATTATTTAACCTATTAATCTGCCGTATACTGTCGTAGTATTACATGGTTTTTAATTTTGTTTTTTTATTAAATATCTACTCATTTTGAGGCTATGTAGTCAATTATATGTTCACAGATATCAGCATTGGTTGATTCTAATCGTGCGAACTGGAATATTTGGGAATATTTATTTTCTTAGTTCTTTCATTGGGTTAGATAGAACAGTTTTATTACCAAAAGTGTGATTTGTCATTACGTCATGTATTGATGAATTTTTTTTAATTCAATTGGGAATTTAAATGTCATAATCAATTTAGATCATTTTTTTATCTGTGTAATCTATTAAAATCGTTAATTGATCAACTAGTGAGATTCTTTTATCAGTCGGGATTAACCACAACACTGAGTTGAAGCCACTTGTCGGTTTTTGAATATTGTACTTAAAATTAAATCAAAGTAATTCTAATTATTAAATCGATTAGAAAAATCGGCCACGAATACCACAAATTCGTGCTTACTGATACAACAGCGAGGACTATCCAAACAGAACATCTCCTAGAACGATAATCCTTTGACTCCTTCCTTCCAAGGATGGTAAGGATCACCTGATTAATTTAAATTGCTGTTTCTGGGTAATTAATAATTCTCAGTTTATGCCACTGCGTTCAATAAAATCTATATTTGTCGAGGTATTTGGCTTACTTTTGTGAAAATTAGTTAGTAATGCTTGCCTATCCGATTTTGAGTCGGGCGATCGCTAGAATTGCGAAAAATTGTCTGATAGGAGGGTTCTGCTATGGAATGAAAATGAAGACTCTCTGTAATGCCAATATATTGCTTAGATATGATAATGTTTTAATTGTATTTGCAAAAAGACCTGATTGTCAGGTTGAGGTTAAAGGAGCTATGTGGGTATATCGAGAGTTGTCCTTGCTTCCAAAGACTATTGGTCATGAAAATGAGATAAACACTACTCCCTGCAATTGCATTTATTCCAGCTATCTTAATTGAATACTTACTTTACATTTGTATTTTCATCGTAAGCTCATTAATGGCTATTCTCAGTAGATTATGAACTCAATAGGACTAAGATTATGATGAACACATTACTGGACTCACTAATGGCTAAAGTCTATTGCATGGCTTTGATAAATCTTTCTAGATATGATTAAAAAGGTCTCCAGGACCTAATAACTTCCCATTAAAAAATTTACCTCAATTTACAACTGCTTCTGCAAGAAAATTTGACGTGACCTATTTTATCCCAAATAATGAAATATCATTATGATTTGATACCAATAAAATGTATTTCCAATATATTCATATACATAACTTAGCGATAATCGGATAGGATCCTTAAATAAGATTCTGATCTTTATTTGATTATTCTACTTGATGATTTTTAGACCCCCTTAAGTGAGGAGGTCCAGTTAAGGCGATGATCATTTCATGAAAATTGATTGGTGTTTGGTTTAGTTTGGTATGACTTTCAAGCACAACTCGAGAACTGAAAATATATGGTCTCACAATGAAATACAGTAATATGACTTATAATTAATTATTGCCAATAAGATGATTTATGAAAACATGTCTATAAGCAAGAGCTGTTGTTTTGTAAATTATCCTACATCAAACAAGATTAAATCGCTAACTTTTGTTAATTGTTTGATTAACTTTTTTATATTTTTATCTGGAGAAATGAAAACAATCATATCGACAAACAATCTGCTAAGAGTTTGGAAACACTTTTTTGCACTAAAATAAAGATGAATAGATCTATGTTACATAACGTTGTAATGAAACAGGAACATTTATTAAGTTTTGAACTAGTTCTACTTGTCTTAATACAATAGTGGAAAAACTTGATTTTTGTTAATTTTGGATCATATGGTTGAAAAACAAATCAAGTTGAAATAGAATACCATCACTACACTGAAAAGTCAAAATCAGGCAAGATGACCATCGACTATTCGTCAGTCTCTTTAAAACTACTCAAAATCTTCCAAGAATGCTAACACAAACCACGTGAAGAGAAACCCAAGCATTAGCAACCTTTTCACACTTTGAAGTTTAATTCCTAAAAATTCCGCAAATATGGTAAGTGCATACAACGAAAGGTTGTGATCGATAGTTAATCAACGCCCTAATACTGAACTAATAACTCATCCAAAATGGCCCCTTAGGCCAGATGCCTGGGTCGGTGTTTTGGGGATCCCCGAATCAACCAGTTTGTCTAATAGTTCATAGATCAAAAGGCAGTTATCAATTTCAAGCTAGTGAGAAGATTCAAAGTTTTTAGACTTTGGAGTCCATTTTCGTGTAATCTGAAAATTATGTTAGATAACCATGAACTCAAAGAAGATCTGATCGATCTTAGAACAAGCAATGAAGTTAAAATAGAGTTTCACAACTGAACATTGGAGTAGTATAAGTTAAATTTCACATTTTCTTAGTGAGGACAGAAAAATGTGAATATTGTTAATATCAATCAAGTTGCTGCTGTTCACTGAAATGTGCAATGAGGCACCTGATTTAGCATTGGAAATTGACTTGATGTCTCCTTGGTAAGTTCGTTTGGGTCTTTCGCTGTTTCTGCGTTGAATTGTTTGTTGATCGAAAAAAACTGATATGGGAGCCGAAAATTTGAATTTTTATTTCTCAATAATAATTTTTTCAAAAGTGGAGCTAACTCGATGAAGAAGAGACATGATGAGGTGACAGAATACTCTTTGGCCTTGTCTTGTTGGTAAGGCTTTCAAATGTGCACTGTCCTGCATAGATAATATCGGTAATATCGTTGATATTCAAATTTGACAGGGGACCAATATATTGTTTGATTGATGCGTCGATTCCATTTAAAATGTCCTTTTTCAACAGTTGTCTTGGAATTCTCCTGGTTGGGACACGGAGCTTTTTTCCGGTTGTACGTATTTGCACAATTTGCGAACAAAATTCTTCAAAACATTTTCCAAAAATGGAGATTTCAGCCTTCTGGGATCCCAAAAGTGTGATTTGTCATTACGTCATGTATTGATGGATATTTTTAAATTCAATTGGGCATTCAAATGTCATGATCAATTTAGATTATTTTTTATCTGTGTAATCTATTAAATTCGTTAATTGATCAACTAATCATATTCACTTCTAACTGGCTAACAATAACTTTTATTTAAAAAATAAATTCGGAAGAGGCCAGAAGTCACTTAGTTTTAAAAAGAAAAAAGTGTCCATTCATTTTTAGTGACTTTGAAACATAAAGCAAATTTTGTCTAAAAAAGGAGGAATTCTGCCACTCATTTATTTAAAGAAATGTGTCATCACCACCGAGAATTCACAAAGTTCAGACAAATGTTTGTTAGTATTAAATAATTCTTTACTCAGTAATTCAGCCTTTCCCGTATTTTTTGAATGTTTAAATTTAATAATAAAAAATTTTTTATGAGAAAATGTTTCATAGCGATGACATTTTCTCAAAAATTAGAATTGTTTTAATCTTAAATTAAGAATCAGTTACGATCTATATAAATTTACTTAATTGTTTTGGACTATTCAAGAACGATTGTTTTTGTAACACCTCTTTCTCGCTTTACAGCTTCATGGTTACTAACTAGTCTTGCCAGGGAAATCAATTGGACGGGCGGTACAATTATAAAATCAATCTTAGAGGTGTCACTATTTACAATCGCGAGGATTCCAATATTGCATAGTTGTGTCATCACGTATTGTTTTGTCTTTAATGTGGTTAAAAATGTAAATTTTAATTCATATCGCTTATCCAATTTCATAATTAAAAGTTGCGTTTAATGGTGTAAAAGTATCAAATCACAAATGTCCCTATCAGTTTGCAGAGGAAATAATGTGATTGTATTTTTATTACAACAAATAGAGAATGAACAAAAAAATCCCCGTCTCTACAAAATATAAAAAATCACTGACAGCACAGACTTTCTCCTCTGACCGATGATCTACACATGCAAACACATTTTAAATATTGCCATAAATAGAGAAAAACAAATTATAAAAGTAGAAATTAAGGGTATTTCGAAATTGTGAATAATTCTAATTTTTAACAAATATCCTCTTTCCTATGCAGTTATGAAGAGTAAGGGTGTTAGTACTGACTGCACCCAGATGTTGCCCAGCTGATGAATTCAAACAAATTATTGTAGAGACTTATTTTCCGTTTGTATTCTGTCATTGTTTGACTTGAACATAATAATTTGTTCCTCCCGAGGGTATGACTTGTTTATCAATGGGCTGAACATTATGAAATATCAACAGTTAATTTCATTTAATCGCGGAAAGGAAATTTTCTCAAGGAGGATTTATTTTGTCAGTTCATATGTGAACGTTTACTATTAGTTCGATTAAACGTTGTATTATCCTTCAATAAAAATGATTATAATCTATCAATGAATGCTCAATGACTGAGTTCATTTATAATAGTAAACGTTGTATTATCGAACTGATTTCATATGTGAACGTTTACTACTCAGTCATTGAGCATTCAGAGTATTTTTCGCTCTTGGTAAGATTGAGAGTACCCGTGATCTTTTCATAAAACGAATGGGTCCATTAGACGTTGACGGGGAGATTATCTCTGCCTGGCGTCTATCGAATGCTGGGTTCACCCGTAAACGTGAACTTCTGACGATGCTAGGCTCGTTAGAGGGTATGGTCTTCAAAAATCAGTTGCAGATGCACCAATCGTAGATAAATCAAAATTAAGATGGTTTAAAAAAATTCAAAAGGTATACAAAAACGAATATGAAAATGTCAAAATAATAAAAAAGATTGACTTTGAAGGAATAAAATAAAAATAAATCATACAAATGATAAAATTTCAAATTCTGAATTCAGGAAGTGAAAGTTTATAATGATTTATTCCTTACAAATCAAATTAAATAAATATGTAGCAAAGTACACATAAAATACCAACAAACTATGCCAACCATGCGTATCAGCGTGTTATAATTTATTGGCCTTACCTTTAAAAATAGATTAACCATAGTGTAATAATTTTAATAAATATGAATTTTATTTATATTTTCAAAAAGATTCTCATGCCAATTCGCTAATCTAACATTCTATTATATAGAGCTCTTTTAGTCATTCCGGCACTGGCCACACGAGCAGGCAGTGCAATAGATCATCCTCTTTCTTTTGTTCATCGTTTTGCATTTTCTGCAGATCTCATCTTCTCTTGCAGTTTCTTGGATGTCCTTTTCAGATTTTTCCTTTCTTTTTTCTTTTCTTTTTTCCTTCTTCTTAGACACAATAAATGGAACACACCATTACAACGTCACAGTGAAAGATCCATATTTTCACGAATTCTTTTCTTTACTTTAGCTTTGAATGAACAATAGACAGACATCCAATTTTTGAACGTCCTTCTTTACGACGACAAAATAAATTAAAATTTGACTCATCTATCCAAATTATAGTTCTTCCTTTAGATCTCGCATTCAAAAGACGTGTTAAATAATCCATTCTTTTTATTTTATTTTCCTCTGTATTCATGTTTATTGTGATTGGCCGAATTGATTTCAATGAAATTAATTGTCCATCAAGCCAATTTTTACTGTATTTACACAAACAGTAACATTGAATTGAGCTTGAATTTTTTCAGTACATTCGACCAGTGAGATCTGGCAATCACATTCAATCCAAGTTAATAGAGCAGATATAATTTCTTCACTTTTTTTACTCCAAATCTTTCCTCCTTTAGGAAGTAATTCAATTTTTTTATTTTTAATCCAATAATATGCGGTCCTTTCTTTCACTCCAAAGACCTGCATAAAGAGCGCCAATCTCCATCTCTATCGTATGTGTCTATGATCAATTTCCGTTTTTCCATTGAATATTTTCCGTAATGTCCTCTTCCTTGTCTGTTTATGCAAATGTCTTCTGTACCATTTTCTTGTGAATTTCGGAGGCTTCTGGATTTTGTGCCATTTTTAATTTAATTTTAAACGCAAAAATACTTTATATATATTGTTTAAACGCATTAATGTTGCGTCAAGGTTATACAAATGAATTTGTAAATTGAATTGTAAAATTGGAGGAGAACGGTGAATTCATTCTCTGGAACCTAACAGACTGACTGTAGACAGAAAGAATATAAACATGTTGAAATACCAAAAGATTTGGTGAATCCGTATTTCACATATGAATCATCCCAATTACCTACTTTCTCCTTTAATATCGTTATTTTTCTGCACCACAGAAAACACAATTATTATAGCATGCTATCTAATTAATATATGGAATCAAGGAGCAAGACTTTAATTCTACCCTCTGCGCGAGCGGTTTTCTTTGAGTGTGCATCCACCTCTGCAGACGAATACCCACTGCACAGATTATTAGAGACGGGACTGTAACGGGTGGTGTGGATGAGATTAAGTGAACAGCAGCCGAGATATCTCCCTGCATTATTACATTTTCTAATTGGAAATATTTTCGATTTTGACTATTTTTGACTAATTAATGTAGTAAAATGTGAATACAAAGGGTTTTCATATCTAAGCGGTTTAAAATTAAAGTGCAATCTGAATAAATACATTTTTTGTCCTAAAATATTAATAATCAGTTAACAAGTAGGTATTTAAATTAATCACTGTTTGGTATACTTGAACACTACACAATATTTATATTAACCAATGGGTTTATAGAAACAATTATTCTTGCAACTAACTTTATATGTTAACAGAAATGTGCAAATAGCTTTAAATTTAGATCAAAATGTATTGAAATTAAAAAATAGTGAACATATGGTAAGTTAGTTTACATAAAAAATTATAGCCTATATCGGTATTAGATATCAAGAAATGTGTTATCGAGAGAGCATTTTCCTAATCAAATATTCGGATGCCACTATTTAACTAACACGGATGTCGCGGTGACCACATCCTGAAGTTGTTCACGTTGCCTGGCGCTTTATCTAATTTCTATCTATCTTACGCGTGTCCCTCAAATCTTTTATTTTGAAAAATTTGTTAATCTCAGCGTCCGTGGTAATGAAGATGTCACCCTGAATGGTTCATTTAAATTCAGACGTAACAATGTTGTTGATGTTATTTCAGGCTTTGGCCAAATCGGTTATCCATTTAATGGTTCCAGGTTGAATTTCATTCTGCTATCTCCGACTATTCTATATTTGATCACACCATCGCAACCCCTTTCTGAAAAGGTTTTCAGGCTAAGATCGATAGATCCGAAAGATCTGCTTGTGCTTGGAACGCCAATCTCCAGTCGAAGGATATCTATTGTTATCCCGATAAGAAAAGCGACCGCACAAATACTTGTAGGAACTTGTCCATATGAATTTTGAAGAACTTTGAAATAAGACGATGCCATGTCAAGACTACCTGAATAATTTTACTTTTGCTTTAATTTATTTGCAAGCATACAGTATTTTGCAATTTTCCACTTGAACTGCCTTTAAACGGTTTGTTGGTTTTTTCATAAACAAAAATGTCAGGTTTATTGTATTAAACTATCGTTTCTGTCATCAATTAACACTGATTTCGACATTTTGGGTGATATTATTGACGCATCCGAATCCACCTTCATGTTTGAAAAAAACAAATTCCAATCCTCCAAAAGAATGTAAAATGCTTAGATTATGGGCTATAATTCCCTTAGGATAACAATGCGGGACGTAGATAGGTAGACATTTGATTCTTACATTTAAAATAACCAAATGTAGTGATCTACAAATGATTCGGTTAACCAAATGTTTCCTCTTAGTATCTTTAAATGATTTAATGTACGGGTTTTCCCGACAGTTGCATATTTGGAGATAAGAAATCCTGCGATTGTTTATAAGTGCTATTTTTTACTCGCAGAATATCTGAACTCCTTTTTTCGTATAATTATTATTTGTCTTTCCTCAAATAATATTATAGTAAAATCTCTTGAATCCGCCGATTTTTTGGCCGGTCCCAAAATCTATTATTTCGTTTATTTTCAAACCTGTAAACTCAGCTTTAAAACTTTTTATTAGTATGTTACTCATTTCAGTATGTTACTCATTTTATCTTCGAGCACTCCCAGGTATCGGTAGCTATCAAGTCCATCAAGTAGTTTTGCCTCGGAAGCCAAGCACTGCACGTTAGTAGCTGTTACTTCACATTTAATAATCTGCTTAACGGATCCATCAATAGCACAAAGATCTGAGGGATAACGAGTCTCCTTGTAGGATTCCCTTTCGAAATTTAAGTTCTTCAATTTCTTTTTTGTCAAATATCAATTTAATTTTCCATCTTTTCACCAAATTTTTGATGAAATCTTTAATCCAATTTGGAAGGCCAGAAGAGTCAAGAATCTTAAAGAGAAAGTCCACTGTGTCAAAAGCTTTTCTAACATCGATCCAAGCAGAGGCCAAATTATTTCCGTTTTGTTGATTGACAGACTGATTAATTATTGCTTGCTCTTTGGCTCCTTGACATAATTTCCGAATTGTAATGTCAAACGTCATTATTGTGGTTTCAAATATCCGAATTGTGATCTCAACAGTCGAAAATATAAATATCCTTTAATTTTTTCTGCACATTACTGAAAAATATTTATTAATGAAATTAATGTTAAGTTTCTAAATATTGTCATCGGGAGTTAAATCGTTCATCTCCATAATACTTGGAAAATGTTTCTGAACATGATTGCATGTTAGTGAGCAAATTCTTGGTGTTATTGCAGAAATACAAGTGTCTATGCAACTTTCTAAAATTCGTAGTCTGGTTTCTTTTTGGGTGAGTCCATTTTCTGTAATTAACAAATCAGTTGTAGCCATTTTTCTGTTTAGTTCACTCTTAAGCATGCTCCAGCATTCCTCTATTAGATTCAATGGTGCACTGTAAGGTCCCAATCTTATAATTTTAATATCTCGAAATTCTCCTCCAATCATTTTCTTTAATTGTGAAGGTGCCGGTGCTTTGTCTATCACAATTCAAATTTCTGAATATTTTTCAATTTGAAATTATGGTCGTTCAAATCTTGGATCCAAGATTCACTTTTCATCTGGTCTGTGTTTTGACTTTTCATTTCCATAAATAAAATTATTTCCTGTTCTAACAGATAAAATCTTTTGACAACTTTATGAATCGATAAAGATATCTTTGTAAAACTACAACAAATTTACTTTAACTATGAAGTTGCTGGTAAATTGCGAATTGAAATAGAAAAATTAAATCCTGGCTTATTATTTGCAAATTTTTATTGTATTCATCAGCAAAATGTGTCCTCAAAAATTTTA
The DNA here is from genome assembly GCF_006345805.1 of Octopus sinensis. Lineage (NCBI taxonomy): Eukaryota > Metazoa > Mollusca > Cephalopoda > Octopoda > Octopodidae > Octopus > Octopus sinensis. The sequence goes on from NW_021836129.1 coordinate 319,736, forward strand.
CAAATAGAAAATACTATTACTTTGGTCACAAAATAATAAACTATATTAAAGATGATGCACTTAATTACCACCAATTCAGCAAAATGTTGATAGATATGGATAATCAGTTTAGCAACCTTTTTTATGCTAGTACTGTTGTAGTTTTACAAAGATATCTTTACTTTCATTAGTATGGTGCATAATACCAATTTGAGAAATTCTTCATAAATTTTAAAATCTGGGTTACAAGCCCGAAAAAAGATTGCTGATTGTGCAATTTCAATACGTCGGCTGTTTCCTCGATCGAAGTTGAAAAATATTCAAATTTCAAAAATCATATTTTAATCGCTCATTTAAATGCGAAGACATTTTATTTATTTAACCCCATTCCCCTTCCCCTGAAATTAAGTTAAGGATAGAGTGAATCTTATATGATTTTCTTATACCGGTGAAGTTTTTGCAATCCAGGAGGACATGTGTTACTGTATGTCGTCCGTCATGGCAGATTAGACAGGACGGATCGACTTCCTTATCGACTTTGTTTTGATAGTAGAGGTGTAAAGAGTGATGCCCACAGCGAAATCTTACGAGTTCTACCCGATCTTTACGAAACATTTCTTTGATATGTTCAGCAACTGTATTTTAGTCAAATAAATCTCTTTAAACAAATACGCATTATCAGGTCAAATAATTTGGATGTTTTCACGAGACATTGTTTGATGAGATCACCATCACAAGATGATTTCATTGCAAGCATTCTGCTGATTTCATAACTGATGCAGTACTTCGATTGTAATTTTTGTGAAATGAGCCCGTCACGAGTCAAATTATTTTGTAATTCATCAAGCTGTAAAACACGCATTGTACTTTTTAGTTAATAAACAACTTAGTATCTTGAAAATAATCGTAATGATTAGAAATGTAATGCCTTTTTAAGTTGTATTCCTTCGGTATAGCGATTAACTGGTTACACACCAAAGAATGTATTTTTGCATCAATAGTTATAGATAAGTTCCCATTTTTTGAAACACAATTGTCATCTTTCAAACACTGTTTTTAGTTCAAGAAGAAACACGTGACATTGTCAAACAAGATTTATTAAAAAATAATTAAAATTAAAAATATTTTCTATTTGAAAGGCTCGCGGCCGCACCTATACATGCATGTTTGACAACCCTGCTATAGATCCTGAACTTCTATTTGTGAAGAATTGATTAGTATTGACACGGGTCTCTATCTTGCTGAAGATTTTGTCAACAAAGGGAAGGATACAAATATCTTGATGCAATTTGCTTTATTTCATACTAGTTGTTAGATTTCTTTGCGTCTTTGTGGGATTTCCAACTGCTGGATTTTCAATTCCTACTGTATTTTATATGTTTGATGGGCTTACCTCATGTTTTCTATCAGAGAAATGATTTTGTTGATCGAATTTTACTAATTACTCTTTTATTAACCTAATAGCTTTAGGAGTGCCTGTTTCGTAATTGATTTAATTTTTAAGCTATTCTGATAGGGTTTTTACTGATTCCCATTTATTACACATAAGAGGCATATTTATATACCAGTGAAAAGATGTAGGTCACCGCGTCACAATACCGAACCTCGAATGACTGGAACCTTCCTCGTCCAGTAGTAATCTTGTGCTGCAAATAGGATGTGCTTTGAGTCAGTCTCATGTATGTGGCTAGAAGCTTAGTTTAGTAAAGACAGCTGAAGTTGGCCCGACTTTGAGCGAGATTTGCGTAATGTATTTAAGTAAAAAATTCCGGCCTATCCCTTTTGGACTGGTTTGAATAATGTAAATAACATATTAACTATTGACATTTGAAGTTTGTAATTGACAAATTGTCTTGAAAATTATCTACGCGAAGCAATTGTTCGTCCGAGGTTATCTATAAAGTAGTAGATTTTCTTTGATCTCACAGGTTTGAATGCCATGGGGATAAAAATGTTCCAAAAAGTTTATTATTTATTTTTGTACATTAGCCTTGTTCCCTGCGTGGCCATGAAATATGGCCGACGACCTAGAAAAACACGGAAAATAACTTTTTTTTGAAGGACTAATCGGTTATTGAATTAAAAGAATGGCATTAGAAATAATATTAGACTGAAAAATTATACAGTTTCTAATCCTATTAGATAGTGGGCCTTCCTCCGAGAAATCGAAAACAAAGCAGATATACGACCATGTCTCCACCAAGGCTATTCGAAAACTTGCCTGGAATAAACTGCTAGACGACTCTCCTCCGGTAGGCATTATGGACTTATGGAAGCGCCCAGCACTCGCTGCTGAGCCCCTGAGGACAGCCGGCCTTCTGCAAGCTAGAGAGGTCGGGGTAACTAACTAACTATTAGATCGTGGAAGATGTCAAACCTGACATTCAAAATTCATATCTGTATTTAGAAATCTCACCAGACCTTCCTAGATAGAGTTCTAAGATCAGTCCTAGACATCTTTAGGAAGGTCCAAGGAAAAAACTGACACAATTTTCAAACTCAGGGGCTAATTTTTGTTAATTTGGTTATAAATTATTATGTTATAAATTATTATTTAATTATAAATTATTGTTTTAATTTTTTCTAGTGGCTCCACGTGCTAAGGGCTTGAGGATCAATTTCGGATCCACTTGAGTCCCCTACTGTAATACATCAAACCGCAAGTATCCTACTAAATTTGACGAAATACATCAAAAAAACAAACCGCAGTGGCGATTAACATACTCAATCAATTCTGTAAATAAAAGTGTTCATATTCAAGTCTAAAAATGCACTTTTATTTCAACGAAAAAAAACGCGAGTTCTCTGCTTGTGTGCAACCAATCAGCCTAATTTTTTCAGGAAAGCTGCATCCCATGATGATTGACTATATTAACTAGTTCGGCCTCCTCTGTATTTTTCGTTCACCTCAAACTAAGGAATCGTGTGATGTGGGTCTTATGACGGGAGACCAGCTGTGAAAATGAGAAAATAAATTAATTAAAAAATGAATCTATATCAATTTTGACGTTTTTTGACCGTTTTTGAATATATTTATAGCTACTACAATAAAAGCTAAGGCACTGACATCTATCCGTAATTAACTTTCAAAGGCTAAGGCACTGACGTCTATCCGTAATTAACTTTCAAAGGCTGAAGTTAGAACTGGGTAAGCATAATAGTCAATATTTTCCATATTTTCATCGAGGTAATGCGTAATTTTTGTTTCTTGTATGCATCCAATAGAAACTTTAAATCTTTCTAGGTCGTCACAAAGAATATTTCTTGACTTAGATATTCAGCATGCATTGAACGAAAGAATCTTTAGGGCAAGCATATTCTCTGTATCTTCTGCTTTTTACAAATGTTTCTTAACCGTTGTACGGAAAAGAGACGATGCATGTGACCACCTCACCAAAACTATTAAATAAAATCTTAGTAGGATTTTGAAATAAATAATTTATATTTTAAATATAATATACATTTTTAATTTGTTAACCTTCACAGAAATAGTATTAAAAAGGAAGTTCAATATAATTTATTGATGTACGTTTCTGTCTCTTGGAAATTCGTGGAGGTATATCCAAAGAAATCTGCACTAGGTATCTCTTTTTTGTTGAAATATATTTTAGCGTACTGTCTTATTGTCGATCATGATTTAAATATTCTTTTCGAAAGCTTTTCGAAATTATCCATTTTTTCTTTCTTTTCCATGCAACTGGATTCTCACAGCAAATTTTGCGTTGTTGAGTCAAGGAACATTCTCCTCCCAATGATAGACGACAGGAAGTGGTCCAAAATCTCTGTTAATGATATCAGGTGTCGGACCACTACACACGCAGGTTTCACAAGAGCTCCAGAGGAGTACTTGTACTTAGAAGGCCATGTGAGTGACATGTACACACATGGTCATCTTGTCATGAAGTATCAAACTTCTACATCTTGCAACATGAGGATCTGGTTTTGGCAGACATACACTTGCGCGCAATCGGGCTTCAGTTAGCCCCTACCAAGGAAGAGGCACTACACGCTGTTGACCAGTACACAGCCGGAAATGTAGAGAAATATAAGAGTGAGCTTGATTGAAAACAGTATTCAACTGATTCAGCGACTCTCTCGATCCTTGGACATCCGCGTCTCGATCCAGGACATCTCAGACAAAGCAGGCAGCTTCGCTCAGTACTGGGCAAGTATGCACACGACTGTGGAGCCCCTGCTGGAGTTAGAGAGTGACCCCTGGCAGATGTTTCTCGCTTCCCAGGGCTCTGGTACAAAGGTGCTCAGGGTGAATACGTGACTAGAGAGGTGGGTATGCGAGATTTGGTGATGGCTGTGACCAGTGTACTGCAGGATGGGAAGGGTTATTCACGGCACCCTCCTGGCTGCTTTCGGTCGGCAAAGAAATAATGCTAGTAGTACGCTACTACATTATGGCGGACGATCAGAAGACCCCCTCGCCAATGAGCTCCAGAAGCACAGTGACTCTGCCTCCATCAGGCTCCCACATGGGAACATCGGGGTGAATGCTTTAAAGAATTACTTTTGGTTATCTGGGAACCAAAGATTTATGTGCAATAGACATGAGTTCGGGGGGAAAAATTTATATAATAAAAAAGTATCATTCCGAAATTTTATTGAGTAATCCAAAAAGTATCATGCCGAAATTTTTGAGGTTGACGGGATGACCCTTTTCCCATTTGAGAGCGGAAAAGTCCTCGTATGGGATGCAACCTGCTGGGATACATTCTCTGCTTCACATCTAACATCGTGTGCTCTGCAGGCTAAATCAGTTCGACTCCCTCGAGCAACCATCTTGTTGTATAGGCATCAAAAATATTTCTGTACCAGTCTCTTGTTCTTTACAATAAAAAATATTTGTCATATTATATATATTTATCTTGACAAAAAAGATTTTGAAATAGAGTTCAAATATTTTTTTTGAATTTTTTTCGAAAGTATAACCACCTAGGCTCGGTACACCAAGGCTTGTGACATAATAATTTATAAAAATAATATAACAATAATTAAATTCGTGTTCTGTTTAAAAAAAAGTCTAAAAAAATATAACAATAATGATTAAAATTTGGTAGAAATTTATCATTTTAGATTTTAGGGCGCTAAAATACCAGATCGCCAAATCCGGGAACAAATAAATAAAAGTTTGCCATAAGAATATACAAAATAAAACTTTCTATCAAAAAATAAGGTAAAATTCAATGAATAAAGATAAATGAAAAGATTTCAAATAAGCGATATAAACAGATTGAAAGAATGAACTCGCAATATTACAAAATGATGAAATTTCAGATAATTTATTAATTAAAAGAAACTACATGGCAAAATATTCCTTCTAATCCAATTAAATAAAAAAATAAAGATTGACCAAATAATGCAACAGGACAACAAGGTATGTCAAAAGAGTGCTCACACGTGTCACAATTTATTATGTTTTCTATTAATAATTGGGTAACTAAAAATTAAGATAATTTTAATTAAAACACAATTCTACCTAGTAGCTTATAAACAGTGTAAATACCAGAGGGGATATCTCAATGATGGCAACTTGCGAGCAGATTTTGCAGATTCGAGCAGTTTGTTTCCTTGGAACTTTTGCTCCAGTAGATTTTCGAGCAGCTTGTTTAGTTATAGCCATATTTTTTTATTTCAGTTAGAACCGATTCAGGGGAGTTATTTTTGTTTTATATAGTTAAACAACATTATTCCGAATTTTTTCGAGTAATGCAAAAAAGTATCATTCCGAAAATTTTTTGGTTAAATCACTCACCATTTTTAAAAATAAAAAATTAAATATTTTTAAAATAATATTTTATCATCACCATCAAATAATTGTAACTATTGCTTAAATTGATGAATTTTGCGAGATTACAGACTAAATTACTAGTGTACTAATTAAAGAAAAAACAGATAACGATCCGAGTTTTTTCTTTCAATATGGTAATTTCGTAAGCAATCATCAATTGTTTGACAAATTGAACTTGCATCACACGTCTCAACATAAATACAGTCAATCAAATATATATTGGTTGGGTTGTCAATCTTTTCAGCAATAATGTTCACATATTTTTTTTAAAGAATGTTGGGTTTCGTCTATTACTAAAAATATTTGACTCCCTTTGAAATATTCTTTAAGTTTTTCAACCTGTTTCACAAAAATAGTGGAAACAAGATTTCTGGAATGTGTCTCACTAGGCAGTTTAAATCCCAAAGTTTCAAAAAAAGTTTGAAAATGGACATCCCTTAATTTGAACAGCGGAATATTTGTTTGGTCATCATTTCGACTAAACTAATCGCAAAAGACTCTTCGAAAATCACATCTTTCGCAATTAACTTCATTTGGACATTAGATTTTCCTGATTCTAATCTCTTTTTGTGTTTCAATGTTTGGCGATGTTGTTCAACGTTGAAACTTTTTCCATATTTAACAGGAACACAACATTTTGAATAATAAAGTCTCCCGTGATCATCCTCTTCGAATTCGTTAGGAAATTTGTTAATTATATTTTTTTTTTTTATTTGATTTTTTGAATTTATATATTTAAGCGTGCTTAATTATTAATTTATAAATTTAACAAAGCGTAATTACCAATGATCGTGCTGAATTACGAGTTGACACTACTATCCCTACCGAATCAAAAATTTAATATAACAAGCCGGACATTTTCCTATACGACAAAAAATTAAACCACATATGGCTAATAGAGATTGAGTGACGTGTGTGTGGATAATTTAAAAGCAGTTGAAGTTGAAAAACTTCATAAATATGATATCCTGGCAAGTGAATTAGAAATCATTTACAAAGCCAAAGTCAAAATACTTCCGATTGTCATTACCTGGGATGCGATCACCTCCAAGTATTTTAAAATATACATGGATTTGATTGGCATTAAAGACAGTGTTCTGGCATACATCCAAACGACTGCATTAAAGAAGACGTTGGAAGGAATGTTCGTAGAATATAAACATGGTTTCGAAGACGTAATGACTAAAGCATTGATTCTCAACAAAGATTATGCAGTGTGGAACACTCACCAAAGGGGAGCTAACTCGATGAAGAGGAGACATGATGAGGTGACAGAAAACGAATACTCTGAGGAAGGACAAATTAATAGCAAGAGGATCACGAAGATGATGGTGCTGTTCAGGGAGGCACAAGACCAGTAAATTGAAAAATTTAATTAATCTAATTTTTAATTTACTAAATTAACATATTTAAAATTATTATTCATTCTGAAAAGTGCGAGAAAGATGTTTTACGTTTTCATTTTATTTCTATATGATTCATATCATTTTTAAGATCTTGTATAACAATTCCTTCCGTGGCCACTATATTCGACTTAATTTTAAAGAAATAACTGAATTATTAATTATACGGACGATAATGATGACATTATGTGCCAGCGATTAACTAATAAATTTTCAGGCATATTCCGACGGCGTAATTCCGCCTCTTACCTGTGACAGACATAAAAAATATAAATAATCCTTTAGTGAAGAAGAACGCTATTTTATATAATTAAAAAAATTAATTTTCTTTTAAAACTGGGCATAAACCGATGATCCCAAAGCTTGGAAAGAAGTTGATTAAATGGACGGAGGTAATAGAATCTAAAAATACTTTCTCAAAAATCATTTATAAATGGTTTTGTGACTGATTCTTTAATATCAACTAAGGTAGCATTTTTAGTGGATGAGTTATAACTCAGTAATTTAAAAATTCTAATGAATTTTTAGATAAATTCAAAAAGAGACGTGGATTCAGATTGCGTAAATTACACAGGAATATGCAAACAAATAAATATGTCGACGTTGAATCCTTTTTTGCAGAATTTAACGAATTTTCAAATGCATAAAAACCTGACAAAATCTATAATCTGGATAAACTCGTTGTTTTCAAAATCATTGATTTTATTTATTCAAATTGCTCATTTTTTACATTTGTAACAAAATTCTGAAAAACCAAAACTGGACGACGGTAAAGTCGTGCAATTTTAATTCATTAAAAAATAAGCTCTTCTAAGTTGTTTTGGACGGAAAATGATAAATACAAGGATAAATCATCGTTTTTAGATCTTCTGAATTAGAGAAAAGATTATTTTTAATCAAACTACATAAATTTCACACAGCAAGTGTTTTCCAAATTCTCAAATGGATCTTCCCTGGAGCTTGGAAAATATTTTAAGTGGGGTTGTCTATTGACGTCGATTATTTGAAACCTCACTATACAAATAGTAATCACATTTTCAAATTTCGATTGGAAATGATTTGTTTAAACGTCTGTAACTAAAATAAAGAAGCCTCTCCTCTTAACAAGTGATGTTTCCTTGATTTGATACAGCTAGAGAAATCACGATTACTACTAAAAAGAGTTGCTATCCAACAGAGAAAAAAGACAGAAAATATTGACTAGATATTACCCTTATAATACTTTGGTGAATTAATAAGAAACAGAAAATTAAGAAAGCATAAAAATAAATAAATCAAACGCCAGACACAACAGACTGAATACGTCCACCCTCATCATCAGTCCCCACATCATCCACCACAGACTTCCCCAACACATCTAACAATACATCCAACAATCCTACCATTAATAACCCTCTCCTTATATCTCCTACTCAAACTATCCGCCTCCTTCCAATGCGGAGGGGTGGGCGGACTCCTTCCTCTCCCAGGCGATCGGTACCTCTAAAATAACCCCTCCAAACAACCTCAGCCCCCCTCCCTTTAATAACACGACCAGAACGATCAACTCTATTCTCCCCGTAGTTATACTTTTTGACCACAACAGGCCCATTCCGATTCCGTTTTAAGAAATTGACGGGGGTTTGGGGGATTTCGTCAGGATCGATGACAATTGAGCCATATTCCTCAGCATTGACATTTCCTCCCATTCCCTTCTCGGCTGCCCTGGCCATTTTCTCCTTAAACAATCTCCTTTCTTCTTTCCTCTTCAATTTAGCCTCTCTTCTTGCATTTCTTTCTTCTTTCCGCTTTATTTGGCTTCTTTCTCAGCCTTCCGTGCTTTCTTTCTCACATTGGTCTGCCACACCATTTCTCCACACCCCTCAATCGTAACACTCGTCAACGGACGGTTGTGTTTGTCCGTCTCCAACGACTCAATTCGCCTAATCACGGAATCTCCTGAAATCACTTGTCCAAAAACCACGTGCTTTCTTAAAATACACAAAAATATTTCAAAACCCGTCCAAATGAGGGCAGGGGACTGTCGTTATGAAAAATTGTGAGGCGTTTGTGTTGGGGCCCTTGTTGGCCATGGAAAGCAGGAAAGGACGGTCGTGTTTTACTAAAAAATTCTCGTCTAATAAATTCAGGTTTTTTTAGACTGACCGTCGAATTTCTTTCCGTAAATACTTTCTCCGTTGGTTCCGTTTCCCGTGATTATGTCGCCGCCTTGGATCATGAAGTTTGGGATCACTCTGTGGAATTGATTCCCTTCGTAGTGGAGGTTAACTCCTGTGGATTTGCTGTCTCCCAATTCGCCTGTGCAGAGAGCTCGGAAATTTTCGGCGGTTTTGGGGACAATTGATTTAAAAAGTTCAAATATTACTCTTCCGGCTAATATTTTTAATATTTATATTGAATTTAACCTTCTTGGTCACCAATATTTATATCAAAATAGCATCTCGGCTCCATGCTCCACAACGACAGGAATGAAATAATTTTATTAATTAAAATATTAATTATAAATATGTTATTTTTAATAAAAGAATTTAAAAATCTCCAAAGATATTAAATAATATACAAAAACTGTTGTACTTTAAAACTGTTAGATTTAAACCAGAAAAAATTATTTATAATTCAATAAAAAATGATTATATATTTCTAAAATAAAAATTAATTTAAATTTATTTAATTAATGTTAACAAATAAATTATTAATAAAATAATAAAGACAAAAAATTCTTTGTTGGACAACTTGTGAGGCCACCCAGGACGACCCAATTTATTATTAATTAAACAAAAATCAACTCACAACCGACCCATTTTGGCAAACGCAAAAATCTTAAGAGATACATAGGACAGGAAGGCAGCAAGTAATCCGAAAGTAGCGAGAATCGCCTTTCTCTGTGAACTATACATGCCACTATAAGCAGTATTCAATGAAAGGAATCCAACTGCCCCGAATACGACCATGAATGAGGAGGCTAACCCTTCAATTACATATTGATGTTGTATTCCATTGGCTGTGCTGAATGTCTCCATCACTCTCCGTCCATTCTTGTCCTGTCTGACTCCCATAGCTGGGGGATCATTGGCTATGATGAAGAATAGGCCTGTTTAGTTAGATTGGGGGACTCACCTCCGATTATGAGGGCATATATGGCCACCACTAGACCAAACACGTGGTAGTATTTCAAATTTTCCAGAGGTCTTGGTTGGTGGAGTCGTAGGGGGGTATGTTGAGTAAGGAGGGTAGAATGGAGTATGGCCACATCACCACAAAGAACGATTGTTTAGTTTATTCGTCACTTAAATTTATTTGTTATTATTTAAATTAATTTTAAACTAAACCAAATTAAACTAAATTTACATTATTTTATTAATAATTTTCTTATTGTTCAATTATTTTGTTAATGCTTTATGCTGCGACATATACTGGCATGAGAGCAAACTAAACTTTTTGTGCGATTAGCTTATTTGTGTCTGGTCTAGTTGGAAGGTGATTTCACTGTCAAGAATGAGATTATCCAAAAAGTCATTCGAAATTGTGAAGTTCGCAAATTTTCGCGTCCTTTAAAATTTCGAGATTTTTTTAACTGTAGATTGGAGATATAAATCTTCATATGTTTGCTTCTTGTCCAAATGAACGTTTTCAAATAGACATGATAGATCTGAAAAGATTTTCAAAACGGTCATTTGACAATTATATTAGGTTGGTTTTTTTAATTTTTTATAGATTTGCATTTGCACGGCCACTCTATAATAAGTCTGGTAAAGAAGTGTGTCGAAACTTAAGATATTTGATTCGCCTAACTTAATTATGCAAATTTCTTCAGTCAAACAAAAGGTCCGAATGTAAAAATAAAGAAATAACACATAGATTAAAAAAATAGTTAGCCAAATTTTTTTCTTTGTGGTTTTAATAAAATGAAATATATTGAAATTATTCCTAGTTCAAAGTTAATGTAACAGGCTGCCCATATGTATCGCATGGCCCATGATAAAATACACTTGCACTGCAGTGGTATGCATATAGTAGAAGTTCCAACCATCGGACAGTGACAGGAATTCATTCTTATACTTGAATACTGCTGGGAGAGGAGACACGAGTCGTCCTCACAATTTTAATACAATACTTGCGTGACTTCCCGACTAATTGCTGTGTCGTTATTTCAACAATAATTGAATAGGTATACTGAATGGAATAATGACCTAAGATAGCGTCAACAAATAGTCTTGCAATGAACGAGTTAAACAGAAAATTGGCTGATAATGTGACAATTTTGACTATAAAAAGCTTATTTGGTGTCATAGCACGTCGATCACCATTTCCAGTACGTTGCACACATGTCAACCATTAGTCTCTATGTGACTTTCCAAAATAGCATGAATATTTAATTGATGTACCAGACCAGAAGAGATAGGAACTCTCGCCAGAGTCTAGCTATGACTTTTACCTCAATTTAGTTTTGGGATCTTTTCGCTGTGTTCTTCTAGACTCTAAAAAATAATCTTCATTTTGTTTAGTGGAGTATTCACGAATAATGTTTCATTTAATTTTATTGATGACTAATAACAATTTTTATTGATGCATTCAATTCTTGAGATAATTTTTATACAATTAAATGATGCCGATGTAAAATACAATGAATTGAAGTGGATATTGGTGATTTTTGTTACAAAAAAACTAAAAAAACCACTATATTTTCCAACCTAAATAAGATTTAAACATTTTGAATATTGACAATCCTGTAGTATCCCTGACTAAAGATTTTGTAAAAAATAACTTTTCTTGCAAAATAGAATCATCATCGAAATATCTATAAAAAATTAATACCTCACGAATAAACAAAAATAAAAACTGAACAAGCATTTTCTCACGAATTTATTATGAAACAATATCTAAAAATAACTTCTATTGATTTAAAACATTAAATAAAGTATTGTTAATTTTTTAGTTTTTCTAAAAAATATTATATTTATACGGTTTTTCATTCATTGATTATATTTATACATTTAAAACTGACGACAACTGATTCGTCAAGTTGGATTGAAAACTGAGAAATAAATCAAGGATTGTTCAATTTCATCAATTCTTCTTATAGTGTCGTTGCTTAATGAAATAGTCTTCAAAAATCTTTTTGTAAGATGTCGTTTATAAATAAAATACAGGACGAGGATGCCTGCTTTCAGCGTAGTGTCCCAACTAATGTTCAGTCACGAATTCCGTTTCCTACAAAATGCGGTTTTTGGTGAAGGATGCGGAGAAGGAGACCGATTGTGGGAGATGCAGTAGACTTAGGATGGAGTTTGATCAACTACGTGCGGAAATGACTTGATCAAGACCCAACTCAAGTCACGTACGTCCAACGGGAGTAGAAAGGCTGATGTGAGGATTGGTTTGTATGGACTGAGTAGAAACAATTGACTGAAATGGTCGTTTGGACGAAAATGAACGATTGACAGCAGAGAATGACAGATTGTGTTCAATGCTTTTTCAGAGTCAGTAGTTTATTTAATTATCCTTTTTTTGAATAGTGGATACTTTATTTTTATGCTGTTTCTGGTTATTTTCACATTTCTCAATTAAGTTGGGTTAAATAGACAAAATTTGATGTTTTAATTGAAATCCATAAATCATCACTTTTTTGTTCCTCTGTTTGATCTTAAAGTGGTTAGCTGTCTCATGAATAGACCATATTGTTTACAAAATCGATTAGAATCAAATAAAAGGTTAAGTATTGACCATTTTTCACTTTAATCTACAACAGGCAGTTCACAATTGTTTTTCCAATAATTATTTATACCAGGCATCCACCAATTAGACTGGTTCTTAGAGGGACAAAGTAATAATTTAACTTTTCGCAGTACACTACGATTGGTCAGACTCTCGAAGCAGCGTTTCACTAAAGAATGGCCAGAGAAATCACAACGTTTCCGAGAACCTTTTCTTCTTAACTCTTAGTTTTGATTAAATTTCAGTAAATCATGGTTAATAAGTTGAACTTACCTTTCAAAATCAGCTGTCCACAAAAACAGCCAGTGACGAGTTTGAGTTGGACCGGAGCGTTTGTTATCGTGCGACCAATGTTCGGTTAATCTGTGTGCCTTTTTTCCCAATTCAATTATGATGTTTTCGCTTTTAAATGTTCAATCAAACGAAACAATTTCATTGCCTTCATTCGAAAATATTTTACCACATTGAAGACAAAGTGGTTTTTTTTCTTTATTTTTTCAAAGACTATCGACCTCTAACTTGAGATTTTAATTTTTCAAATATTAAGAATCAACCATCGCCAACCTGTCTGAATAAATCGCCACCTATCAACACAGTCACTGATTATTATTATTATTATTTAAAGACCAAACACGGGCAAAGCCAGTTAATTATAGTTATTCCCGTGATCGCCGATCCAAACGAGGGAGATCCTTCTGAAAGGTTCAATCCTTCCCGCAAGATCGGCCTGAGACGACAATGTCCCAGGGTCTGGGAAGCTAAGAGTCTATTTTCGGTGTGCATTAAGTGCCTCCTGAGCGTTGCCATATCCGGAGGAATTTCCAACTGACATGGTGGACCCCGTAACGCCACGCTAAGCCCGGAAGGTAAGAGATCCCCATTTCCAACTGTGTCGTGCCAGAAGTACTCGTTGCCTCACGGGCAGGGAAACGATAACGAGAATTTGCCCCAGGATGAAAACTGGCCTCCTTCGGAATCGAACTCACGACCGTCCAAATCCATTATCCATAGCTTAGTCTTCAGCCAAGGGGACTGATGGAATGAATGGTCTTTGTTTTTACTTACATTTCCCACAAAGAGCTCAAAGATTTTTAAAATAGGCTTTTCTTTAATCTACCAGTTGACCGAAACTGGAAATTTTGTTTCTGTCTTTGTTCTTAAATCTCCGTTGGGTCCAATCTTAATTAGTTGGCAAAATCCGAGTTGACGGTCACCTTGAAGATGAAATATATTTTTCATTTAGCACTCTTCTCCGGTCTTCGGAATGCTTTGATATTTTCACAATTCATTTTTTCAAGATTTATATGACTCAATCAGCGAGGTCCTTGATGTATGTTTATTTGTAGAATGGCATCCAGTCCATTAGGAGCAACTGTTCAGAGATTTGTGTAGCACTCAAATCAATTGGAGAAAGTCCCAGAATGACAAAGTAATTGGAAAATGTTCACAGTGGATACAATGTATTAAGAAGCAGATTCGTTTTGAATTTTTTGTACATTTGCTTCCATCCTGTCCATCTTACTATAAAACTCAGGAACATAAAGAATGAATCAGAAATGTGTAGAAATACTTAGCGCTTTTCACAGGAAACAACTCAGGTCATTACTATCAAATGAATACCAAGAACCAAGACTTATACTCAGTTTCTAGTGCAGAAAACCTAGAGACATTTATTACTACGGCCTGATGAGGACTCGTCGGCCACATTCTACGGATGGATCCCTCTCTTCCCGCTAATGACATTATGGAAACATACTTTCAATGTTCAGACCATTGTCGTGGGAAGCCAGGAACGACACTACCACTGGTCATAAGTAGCGACCTAAAGCATGGCGGATTGTCACTAGAAGAGGCAGACGATCTAGACAGCCGTCAAAATCGCAATTTTGAGAAAAGCCTGGAGGTGTCTAACACAAAATTGTCCAGGGTGTGGCACAAGCGACGAGAAAATTATGACATTGCTTTTCAATGGAAGCAGATTACCGTCGAATAATATTCGATATTTCTCCACAAATTGTGTAGTTAATCATAAATATAGACAGAAGAAAATAAGTTAGTTATTTTATGTCAAATGGATTTCCATGATTATAAACATTTGACAACAAACTCAGAGAACGAACAACTTATGCACGAAGAGTATAATGGATGACAGATTCTTCATGTTCTGTTATTTGCACGTGGTTTATTTAAGACAATTAATAATCAGACATCAGAGATTGTTCAATCATGTGATTGGATGACTGTTTTCTTGCTTTGTTGGCGTGATTTCTAATATCGGAACCTCTGAGAATGTTTTTGTGTGCCTAATTAACTGATAGATGTCAATGGAGCACAGGAAACTGGCGATGGACCTCATTGAAATGATCATAAAGTGGATTCGGGATGATTCCATTCAGGTCCTCTCTTCCTGTCATTTCTTGTAATCGACTCCGCGAAATATTCCCAAACATAATTAAAACGAAATTCTAAAGTATATGATTCGTTTTTCCTACCCTTTTGAGAATTCGGGTTTATTTTGGTTATATTTTGCAGATTTGATGTCTGGATTCTCTCAAGGTGTACTTAGAACCAAAGATGGCACCAATTTCTTCTGAAATATGCGTTTAGTGGAAAGGATTTTAGAAGTTTCTATCCAAAACCAAGTTTACTTAATCGAGAACAATTTCAACTTGAAAGTGTTTTAATTAAAATGACAGTCAACTTAATAAAAAGACAACTCAATACAAAAAACCGACAAAATTTTTAACGTCCCTATAAGAATAAATATTGTCTTTGATCAATAAAATGATTGTTTATAACAAATGAAAGTAAAGAAACAACTAAAGAGTAAGTTTGCAGAGTTTGGCACTGGACGTTCTCTGAAGTGCATCCTCATTGGGCTAACCATAACCACAGAATCATACCTCGTAGGATATCTTAATCTCTGGTGGAATGCCAAGCATTTCCTTAAGCTGCAGACTAAACATAAATTAGATAAAAAACCCGATATTTTTGACAATTTCTACCGACTTTTGGCAGTTTGTCCACAAAGTCAATTTGTTGGCATGACGTCGGACATTTATGGTGATTCCGTTAATGCTGTCCGTCAGTTCGTCAAACGAGTCCCGAATAAGTTCCATCGTCTTAAATCACACCGTAAAATCACCAGCAATTCCCAGAGCTTGTCACTCTTTGTATTGTCGGTGTCCTTACTGACGATTATACTCCAGAAGCCCCCCTTTGAGTTGGCGCTGTGTTCCCACATTGGAGGAATCCCCGTCTAATCCAGTCAGAGTGGTAAGATTGCCTTAAAGAGACAAATATCACTTCCCACTGTCATTTCCGACACCAGTTTTAAATTGTTAAATGCCCTAACAGGTCATCAGGTTAGCCAACATCCAATATTCCTCGACTGATTCAAAAGTGCAGAGGATTTTCATTCGGTCTTTGTAGTCCATGCGGCGATCTGCGTCTATTAACCAGAATGTCCAGCTCGTGTTAAGTGGGTGGTAGTCTTCAGAATCAGACTAGCATTTAGCGACCACAACACACCATTCAAAAACAGCAATCAAAATTCAAATTTTTTGAAATAAAATAAGCCAGAATACAACAAAGTTTTAATCATAATTTTAAGCTAAAAAGTGAAAGAACTGCTAAAACGAGAAATAATGAATTATTATTAACACGAAATTGAATAGGTTCTATCTTCGTCGACTTGGACCTGACCACCCACCATAACCACCTGCAGAGTCACTTCTATATAAAAAAAACTTTAAAAAAATATTAAAAACAACTTTTCTAATTGTTAGATCTTTGTTTTCCAAATGAAGGGTCTCGCGGATCTTCAGAATTATCAGAATTACGGTTCCTAGAAGGCCATAAGTTAGCATAAATTGGTTCCCGGCTCTGGAAATTAAGAAATTGTTGCTGATAATATTCTTGTTGATATCTCCTTTGGGGATGCCCGTGATCTTCTCTTTTATATTGATTTATTGGTTCCTTAAGCTGATTTTGCTGTTGAGAAAAAGTCTCAGGGGTTACTCTGTCCACCCCAGAACTGACCCTTTCATAAACCAATAACTCTAAAAACAACGTGATTAGTCTACTTTTTGTTGATGAAAGTAAAACTGGAATTCCAATTTTAGAATTATAACATTTTTCTTCCACAAGAGTCCTTAGTGGCTCAACAAAAGCATCAATTTCGTTATTTTTTCAAGTCTAATTTTAAACAAAGTAATAACTTTTATACTTGGAGATCAACATGGATCTATAGTGAAGTCCAGTCTTCTAAGAAGCAGTTCTTTTTTATGCTGATAGTCCATTTGAAAAAGTTTAGTCAATCTTCTTAATGTCTTTCATTGTTTTTGTTCATGTTGCTCCGAGCTAACATTTCATTCACAAATGGATTTGATTCGGATATATTCAGGATAATTTTAAACTTGAAATTAAAACAAATTAAAAATCTTTTCAGTAAAAACTAAAAAAAACTTTTCGGTGGGGAGTTTTAGGGGTGAAATCATTAAATTGGTAAACAATATTTAGAATGTTTAAAATCGAGATCATGATTTGTTGATAAATTTTCGACATCATCAACAAAAGCCGAAGTCTGCTTATTTGAAATCGCCTGATCTTTTGATGGATGCAATTGTCAGAATAAGGACACAATACTGCACTGTCTTCATTCCCTCTGTCAGAGTCGGCTTGATTGTTTTGTGTTTTGATTATCTTGCACGAGGGAATTATTTTCTTTCTCCCCAGAATTATCATTTTACTTTTCGTTGGAAAGCCATTGGAAATTTGTCGAGCTGGTTATTACCGTTTTGGGAGATCGCGAAGAACACCTAACTCATTCAAATAAATGAAAGAATAAATCGAATGTCTCAAATCTCTTTTGAGTAGTGATTAAGTAACAGTCAACAGGATTTCTCTCTCCCCTAAGCAATGCCGAATTTTACAAGCACAGGACTTTTGGACTTAGAATGTGCCGAGAATGTGCCTTTTATTGTATTTCAAAGGTATATTCATTAATCATTTTTAGTATCTAGAGATTTTTAGCTACGACCATAAAATGGTGGAAAACATGATAAACGAGCAGTATTCAAAGATGAGCAATGTCTTTACCACCAAGGCCGACAGCTTTGAAGTTTTCACCAACCTTGCCCATCTTTTCTTTTCTTTCATAACAGAGGCGATGATTAAGCACTTTATAGTTTAATTGTAATGTTTACTGCCAAGATAACTCTAGAAAAGGGGTTAGACTATATTGTTAATCAGAGGGGTAGTGTGTTCTACTTTTTCGAAACAGAGGTTCCTGTTTTTTAACATTCAAAGAATTTTGCTCTGTGTCTTGAACAGTTTAGATTCTCAAAAGAGGTCTGGTCGTGAGTAGTCTTCATTATTTCCAGTTAAAATATATTGATTCTACGCTATGATTTCCGGGGTCTTTTCAATCTAGCTAATTTGCTGCTGTGATAAAAATATTCCAATTGTTCTATTAAAATTTCTATTCCATTAATTTCGCATTTTTTACCAAAATTTTTCGATGATATGATAACCTAAAAAATCTTGCCCGAACCGGATAATTAATGAAAATTAAACAAGAAAATTATTATTAAACCAGGAAAGTGAACCCAAATAGTAATTCATTAATTATTATCTAATTACATTACACAGAATATTGGTAGGTTCCGTACAATATATACGGCACATTTGATTTACAGTATCATCTTTAAAGTGCAAGTATACGTCTTGAGCAAACTTTATTACAGAAAAATTTCTAGAACATTTTCAAAAATAATACTGGCTGACACTTGTAAAAAAATCATCTGATTCTGGGATCAAACTATAATAAGTCAACACACGCAATACGCTTTATGCTTCGCGATGGTGTGTGCACAAAATGTATTTGATGTTTGAAATCTAAGAGATTCAAATGTAACTAGAAAAACAACATAACATTAATTGATTCTGGACTATATGAGAATGGAACGAAGTATTTCTCCTTTGGCATAGTTCTATTTGAGATAAATGTGTCATCATACACGGTTGTCAACGATGCAAGATTTCCCAAAGTGTTCACGTGGATGTAGGTGAGACTACTGCAGTCTTTCAAATTTCTACCATAATTATAGTCATTTACTCACAAAGTCTCTAGTGGGATAAAGTTACCGTTATTCCCAAAACTGGCATCTCCAAGTTGAAACAAATTTGAAGTTGCACAAGTTCTAGAAACAATAAACAGATTATCTACAAATCTGTGAGACTTTTGTGCATATCAAATTTGGTAAAAGAGTCTTCAAAAGATCTCATGCCCTTTAGAATCATAGTTGTAAGTGTCGAAGAAAAAGAATTTTCATAATCACAGTTAGTCACCTCCGAGGTCGAGAAATCGCAAATATCTCCCGAAATGACTGAAAAGACAAAGAAAATATAGGCCAGCATTTGAAGGAATTACTTATAAGTTTATTGCCATTTCAATGTTAGCCACTCAAAATAAGACAAATAATACAACTAAACTTTACTAGAATTTTTAGATATAAACTCACGATAATAAATTTATTGAGAAAATTTATGAAGAACCATCGACGAGAATTAAAAACTTGACGAATCTGAATTAAACTTAGTCAACCTGTTCAAGACTATAAACAAACATGCAGCCTTCATTTATAACCATCACATTTACTGAATGGCATTAAGACCTGAGAGTTTGAAAAATTGCTAAAAATATTCGCCGATCTTTAATGGCAATCACTTCTTTATTTTTTTAATTTCAAGAAATAAATTCGGAAGAGACCCGGAGTCACTTAATAATAAAGAGAAAAAAGTGCCCAATCATTTTTTAGCGAATTTGAAACACAAAGCAAATTTTATCTACACCCTTTTAAAAGAATAGTACTTTTCATTAATTATCACTTTTAAATAGTCATTTATTTGAATGCGTCGATCGTCTCATTTCCAACTCTCCTCTTTTGGTATTCCACAATAAAAATGACTTTATTTAGTCGTTTTGTGACGACTTTGTCTTCAACTCCTAGGGGGCAAATCGTCGTTCTAGAGAGTTGACTTACTCTTTGCTGACCAAAATAGCCACGACGCTCTCCAATTTAAGTAGGAAATGTTGAGTCGGCTACACCACTACATCCCAGATATGATGTGTTTGTCTTTGACATTTATGCACATAATATTTCTCCAAGTCATCGCCTTGTGTAATTATTGGTCTTAGTTGGACTGAGTATGTTATTTATATTCCTTATTTCATTCATTTTGAATATGACAGTGGGTGACAGTTCTGTGATGACTCAGAAAGAATTGATTAAACGCAATTTGTCGGAAAATAACAAAATACAAAATATAATCGGATCATCACAAATAAACTAGACTTGTCCCCTGAACTTATGAAACTGAACAAAATCCGAATGAATAGCCTTAAGAAGAAACTGCTCTCCACTAATAATCCGCATATACTTGGATCCTGCAATCTGCATTAATTGATATACCACTCCCACCAGGATATCCTTTAATAACACACACTCAAACACCTTTATAACACTCGGAATATTCCTACAACTCGCCATTTCCACATATTTCCCCACCAACACTGCACTCTCTATCCCAATCTACCACGGAAACTCTCCACAAGTGACACCACTCGCACAAATTTCTCGGCAGGTCCAACCAAAAGGTCACTTTCACTACAATTCGACGACCTTTCAACAAGACACTCCAGCAAATCTATAAGTTAGCCAAATTTATACTAACTGTTCATTATGAGGAATATTGACCCTTTAAACTTATCGAATTGAGCATGTTGTTTTACTATAATAGCACTCAGCAGACTGCAGTGTCCATTAAATAGACAAAACTGGTCACTCCTTTCCCCAATAAGCATTAATAACAATTCTACCAAAGAAGGAGACAACAACCGAGTCTAAATATATTAAATAATCAACAATTCACATATTTTAGCCCCAATAAGTAAGACAGGAAATCCAAATGTATTAACCACAGAGAACCAAGTTTGACGACCCTCTCAATTATCTAAGGAATATAAAAAGGTGTTTTACTGACGTTATTTATAAACATATTCGTGGTCAACGAAACAAAGTTAAAGCAGGATCGGTACGTAGTTGATGGCTACAACTGCTGTCACATACCCTGGAAAACAGGGGTCAACATGTGGCACTGGAACTAGCCTCTTCTACAAGCCGTACCTTGCTCTCCGAAGCTCAGGTTTATGTTCTTGTAGCCTATGTGAATATTGTTAATCAGAGGGGTAGTGGGCTATGGGAAGCTCATGATGGCTATGGGAAGCCTCATGATGTCCCGGGGGATACAGGCCCATTTCCTTGCTTCCCGCTATATCTAAAATCCTAGAAAGGATCATGCACCGAAGGCTCCTGGAGGAGCTGACGGTGGTTGACGCCCTCCCGGAGTTCCAATGGGGATTCAGGCAGGGTCGTTCATGTGGAGATGCTTGTGGAAGGTGTCTTCCGAATGAAGAACGCCTCCAGAAAAGGGAGTGTGGTATGTTAGTTAGTCTTGACATAGAAAAGGCCTTCGACTCGGTGTGGCACGACGGCCTGCGAAGTTCCCTCGCCACGTGTGGGGTTCTCCGTGTCTAAGGCGCTGGCTGTCGGGGTCCTCGAATCTCGCGGTCAGGTCGTGCGACCCAGGGGGTCTTTTCTAAAGTCGCACAGTCCTTCGCGGGGTCCCTCAGGGTTCTGTGTGAGTCCCACACTGTTTAATATCTTTATGGCCTCTGCACCTATGCAGTCAATGCTCGTACTGGAATGGTGATCTATGCAGACGACATTATCCTCTGGGATCAGTCGATTGTGAAACAGAGTGTGCGTGTCGTAGGCTACAGGTTGCTGTGGATGAACTTGTAAACTGGTGTGGGAGTAGGGTCTAAAGATGTGTGCGGGACAAGTGCAGGTCCTTAAAGTCTGTAAAGGACGAGGGGTTACACTAATTTTATCCCTAGGTTATCGCTGGACGGGTCAGCGATCGCTGTAGTTGATCGGACAACTTACTTGGGCGTGGTCTTCAAGCAGTCAGGTAAGTTCGATGATCACATTGCACGTACTAAAATGCGTGCAATGCAGCGATTAGGCGCGTTGCGTGCTTTCCACTTGAGGAGAGGTGCCTGGTCCGGTGTTCAACGCCATGGTGTTACCCGTGTTAACCTATGGCGTGCACGCTTGGACCTTCTGCGAGGACAGGGAGAAAGTACGTTGACGCGCTAAGGAAAGAAAGAAGTAAGAAGACGAGCCATCCGGAGCCTATGGCTTAGGATGGCGTGATGAGCTCTCCAACGCCCAGGAATTGTCCCTCAAAGGGCTCTCTGAGGTCCTAGGAAGATAATGACTGGGTGGCAGGTAAGACGGTAAGTCCTAACCTGTGGTTGTGTAGAGAGGCGAGCGTTGTGTGTGCTGGACCGAAAAGGCAAGAATGCCGAAGAGTCCATTTGAAAAAGTTTAGTCAATCTTCTTAATGTCTTTCATTGTTTTTGTTCATGTTGCTCCGAGCTAACATTTCATTCACAAATGGATTTGATTCGGATATATTCAGGATAATTTTAAACTTGAAATTAAAACAAATTAAAAATCTTTTCAGTAAAAACTAAAAAAAAACTTTTCGGTGGGGAGTTTTAGGGGTGAAATCATTAAATTGGTAAACAATATTTAGAATGTTTAAAATCGAGATCATGATTTGTTGATAAATTTTCGACATCATCAACAAAAGCCGAAGTCTGCTTATTTGAAATCGCCTGATCTTTTGATGGATGCAATTGTCAGAATAAGGACACAATACTGCACTGTCTTCATTCCTCTGTCAGAGTCGGCTGATTGTTTTGTGTTTTGATTATCTTGCACGAGGGAATTATTTTCTTTCTCCCCAGAATTATCATTTTACTTTTCGTTGGAAAGCCATTGGAAATTTGTCGAGCTGGTTATTACCGTTTTGGGAGATCGCGAAGAACACCTAACTCATTCAAATAAATGAAAGAATAAATCGAATGTCTCAAATCTCTTTGAGTAGTGATTAAGTAACAGTCAACAGGATTTCTCTCTCCCCTAAGCAATGCCGAATTTTACAAGCACAGGACTTTGGACTTAGAATGTGCCGAGAATGTGCCTTTTATTGTATTTCAAAGGTATATTCATTAATCATTTTAGTATCTAGAGATTTTAGCTACGACCATAAAATGGTGGAAAACATGATAAACGAGCAGTATTCAAAGATGAGCAATGTCTTTACCACCAAGGCCGACAGCTTTGAAGTTTCACCAACCTTGCCCATCTTTCTTTTCTTTCATAACAGAGGCGATGATTAAGCACTTTATAGTTTAATTGTAATGTTTACTGCCAAGATAACTCTAGAAAAGGGTTAGACTATATTGTTAATCAGAGGGGTAGTGTGTTCTACTTTTTCGAAACAGAGGTTCCTGTTTTTTAACATTCAAAGAATTTGCTCTGTGTCTTGAACAGTTTAGATTCTCAAAAGAGGTCTGGTCGTGAGTAGTCTTCATTATTTCCAGTTAAAATATATTGATTTTGCTGCGTGTGATAAAAATATCCAATTGTTCTATTAAAATTTCTATTCCATTAATTTCGCATTTTTTTACCAAAAATTTTCGATGATATGATAACCTAAAAAATCTTGCCCGAACCGGATAATTAATGAAAATTAAACAAGAAAATTATTATTAAACCAGGAAAGTGAACCCAAATAGTAATTCATTAATTATTATCTAATTACATTACACAGAATATTGGTAGGTTCCGTACAATATATACGGCACATTTGATTTACAGTATCATCTTTAAAGTGCAAGTATACGTCTTGAGCAAACTTATTACAGAAAAATTTCTAGAACATTTTCAAAAATAATACTGGCTGACACTTGTAAAAAAATCATCTGATTCTGGGATCAAACTATAATAAGTCAACACACGCAATACGCTTTATGCTTCGCGATGGTGTGTGCACAAAATGTATTTGATGTTTGAAATCTAAGAGATTCAAATGTAACTAGAAAAACAACATAACATTAATTGATTCTGGACTATATGAGAATGGAACGAAGTATTTCTCCTTTGGCATAGTTCTATTTGAGATAAATGTGTCATCATACACGGTTGTCAACGATGCAAGATTTCCCAAAGTGTTCACGTGGATGTAGGTGAGACTACTGCAGTCTTTCAAATTTCTACCATAATTATAGTCATTTACTCACAAAGTCTCTAGTGGGATAAAGTTACCGTTATTCCCAAAACTGGCATCTCCAAGTTGAAACAAATTTGAAGTTGCACAAGTTCTAGAAACAATAAACAGATTATCTACAAATCTGTGAGACTTTTGTGCATATCAAATTGGTAAAAGAGTCTTCAAAAGATGTCATGCCCTTTAGAATCATAGTTGTAAGTGTCGAAGAAAAAGAATTTTCATAATCACAGTTAGTCACCTCCGAGGTCGAGAAATCGCAAATATCTCCCGAAATGACTGAAAAGAAAAGACAAGAAAATATAGGCCAGCATTTGAAGGAATTACTTATAAGTTTATTGCCATTTCAATGTTAGCCACTCAAAATAAGACAAATAATACAACTAAACTTTACTAGAATTTTAGATATAAACTCACGATAATAAATTTATTGAGAAAATTTATGAAGAACCATCGACGAGAATAACCTGACAGTTCAAACTTAGTCAACCTGTTCAAACTATAAACAAATATCAATCTTCCTTTATAACTATCACATTTGATGAATGGCATTAAGACCTGAGAGTTTAAAAATTGCTAAAAATATCCGCCGATCTTTAAAGGACAATACTTCTTTATTTTTTAATTTCAAGAAATAAATTCGGAAGAGACCCGGAGTCACTTAATAATAAAGAGAAAAAAGTGCCCAATTATTTTTTAGCGAATTTTAAACACAAAGCAAATTTTGTCTACACCCTTTTAAAAGAATAGTACTTTTCATTAATTATCACTTTTAAATGGTCATTTATTTGAATGCGTCGATCGTCTCATTTCCAACTCTCCTTTTTTGCTACTACACAATAAAAATGACTTTATTTAGTCGTTTTGTGACGACTTTGTCTTCAACTCCTAGGGGGCAAATCGTCGTTCTAGAGAGTTGACTTACTCTTTGCTGACCAAAATAGCCACGACGCTCTCCAATTTAAGTAGGAAATGTTGAGTCAGCTACGTCCCAGATATGATGTGTTTGTCATTGACATTCTGCAAGTCACCGCCATATGTAATCTAATGGTCTTAGTTCGCTGAGTATGTTATTTATATTCCTTATTTCATTCATTTTGAATATGACAGTGGGTGACAGTGCTGTGATGACTCAGAAAGAATTGATTAAACGCAATTTGTCGGAAAATAACAAAAGTACAAAATATAATCGGATCTTCACAAATAAACTAGACTTGTCCCCTGAACTTATGAAACTGAACAAAATCCGAATGAATAGCCTTAAGAAGACACTGCTCTCCACTAATAATCTGCATATACTTGGATCCTGCAATCTGCATTAATTGATATACCACTCCCACCAGGATATCCTTTAATAACACACACTCAAACACCTTTATAACACTCGGAATATTCCTACAACTCGCCATTTCCACATATTTCCCCACCAACACTGCACTCTCTATCCCAATTCTACCACGGAAACTCTCCACAAGTGACACCACTCGCACAAATTTCTCGGCAGGTCCAACCAAAAGGTCACTTTCACTACAATTCGACGACCTTTCAACAAGACACTCCAGCAAATCTATAAGTTAGCCAATTTTATACTAACTGTTCATTATGAGGAATATTGACCCTTTAAACTTATCGAATTGAGCATGTTGTTTTACTATAATAGCACTCAGCAGACTGCAGTGTCCATTAAATAGACAAAACTGGTCACTCCTTTCCCCAATAAGCATTAATAACAATTCTACCAAAGAAGGAGACAACAACCGAGTCTAAAATATTAAATAATCAATAATTCCATATTTTAGCCCAATAAGTAAGACAGGAAATCCAAATTTATTAACCACAGAGAGCCAAGTTTGACGACCCTCTCAATTATCTAAGGAATATAAAAACGTGTTTTACTGAAGGAATCTCTGCTATTAGTTTCCTGTGGACAGTCTTGGGAAGATTACACTCAAACAGAGCAGCCAGAACAACACAGGCACCATTACTATGATTCTACAGGATGAATATAACAGCAAACCATAGAATTGATTGCCAAGGACACAACATAATGTATGCATATTATTTTCTGAACTCGAATAAATGCCACCAACACATCACAGAGGGACTTGGAACATTTCTGTGAGAATGACTGCTCATGTCTCATAAGGGGAAAGAGCATTGAGAGACATATAAAGGCCAGTTTTCATCAGAGATACAACAACTCTCATTTATCAGTTCTAACCACTCCCCACAGACAAAAGCCAAGAAAGGAGACCCTCGATTGTAGAAATATTCATTTCCTGTGACAGAATGCTCACGTTAGAAATTAAATGTTGTTTGAATGCCTTGTAGTACAAAGATATTATAGCTTTTGCTATCGAGGACAACTTTCCCCTGGCAATCTCAGTGTTTATAATTGCGACTGCGACAGAGAGCAAATCAACATGCGTAAATAAATCATTCATAGACATACAATCCATTAAACCATATACTTTTCTAACAATGTTTTTCTATCACAATTCATTCAATACAAATCAACCGATTTAGACACTCTGAATATAAAACAAGTCAACTGTAACATCATTCTTTGATCAACACAAACATCCAATTGATGACATAACTACTATTTAAACATATAAAGTACTGTCTCTGTTAAATTCACAGTCCAATCACAGCATAAGTTGAGTTTGCTGAGAGATTTAGGCAATAAAGGCCATTTTTTAGCATATTTGTAAAAAACTGATTTGGGGCTGATGAAATGAGAGCCTCAACACAGTCTGAGTGAGTAATGAGCTGACTGAGCAGAGAGTCAATCAACTCTTCAGACTGTTTAACCGAACTCCCCCCACAACTCACAACCCAAAAAATGACCTCACTGACCTTCCTCTTTTCCACATGACTCAATAACTCAATCCTCAGACAAGACACAATCTAAATAATCAAAATAAATACATAAATAAATATTTCATAATCCACAACAGTCCCCTCTATCCCCTCTACAGTCTTGATAAGGTCAGCCGAGGATATGAGGAGATTGGTGTAGAGGGGGGACAGTTCAAGCAAGTTGGGGGACTTGAGAAAGTTATCAATATCGGGGATGATATTTGGAAGGGTTAAAGAAGAGATTATTAATTTAGCAAACGAGGAGACCATCTGTTGGTTCATAATGGGGATGAGGATACTACTATTCGATAGTATAAACACAACATAGTCAGCCAACTCCATCTTTATCATTAATATGATTAAATACATGTTTTTCCAGATATTCCAGACATTCAAAAACAGCATGGCGGAGTTCTCTGTCATCCCCAATTCCACTTTGTCGTCTTTTCCATGCACCACCAGCACCCACTCGACACTGCCCGACAGGGGAGAGGACAGTGGTGGCCAGTACTTTAGTCTTTACTCTAATAAGACAAGACTAGTGAGAATAAACAGCACAAATACACCATATTGTGAGTAGATTTACAATTGTCGATAAATTGATTGACAATTGCACTCATTTCCTCATCAAAGAAGACAGACATGTCAAACAGTGACTGAGTGGATGTACAAACACACTCAAAAAAGGGGAGAAACACACTCCAACAGGGATAGAAAGACAGTATATCCACCCACATCAACCTACACTCACAAATACCCTCAATACATATTTAAACAGACCAATACAGCTCACACACAACGATTGACTGCCCTGTCCATGTTTTTTGAACAATTCACACAAAAACTCAACCAATCCCACACACTTCTCCAGCCGAATACGTATATATTCGACCACCCTCACAGCAGTGGGGACAAATGAAGGGTAGGGCACACAACACGACACAATTCTCACATTTTATCAGAATATTCTACTTTGCAGGAGAAGGCACACTCAGTCCTGTCTTGTAGAGCACGTCGATCAGTCTTTCTATGAATTTGGGACTTGTTCTGAGTTGGCCAGCCAAATCTGCCAGCCTGTCCAAAAGGACTGAGTTCTGGTGGAGGAGACACTGCCGGAGAATGACACTCAGATATGGCTCGATGATAGCCCAGTCAATATTACTTAAATACTCGAATAGTATTAATGTATTTGGACTATGTGAGTATAACTTTGTACTTTTCTATGTTCTTTACTGCTTGTTTTACTATATTTATCAAGTCCTTTCGAAAGGGCTCGTCTTTTGGTAAGAAATCGGGGTTTAGAGAAGACAGAGTCCTCAAATAGCAGGCCAAATCATCCACCAATTCGGTAAAGTTTGACTGTACGTGAGAAAAGTAGATTATTGATAATTCTTTAATTAAATTGTAACATAAATCTCCATAGTTATATCTAAAATAAATATTAATAATAAACTTTTGTGTATGTTGATGTGTGTGCAATGTAGTGACAACAAAAACACACAAATCACTGAACAAATGGAAGTTTAGTGAGGCAAGACAGGCCATATTCTGCACAATCTGCTGTTCTGTGTCGTCAATGGGGGAATTAGGACAGCCGAGAGTATTTCATTAAGGAAGGACTCAACCTCGTCTTTGTAGCAAAGATGAGTACACCTCACATCATAAAGAATGGAATACAGTCTGAACAATTCGTTAATAATCTGGAAATGAGTTCACAGGCAGGCCTACGAGGGTGTGTCCCACCAGATTATTCCACTGAATGACGACTATTTGTGTCAGTAATTGGGCGAGGGAAAAATGGACTGGTTGGAGCACGTGTTTTGGAATGAGCGCGAAATTTTGGAGGAATTTAAACTGATGTGGTGTGATATGAAATTACTATATTTTTTTGGTTCAATGTTAGAATGATTTCCAAGTCTTTTTGTGATACATTTTTAATTATTGTTAAATGTGATATTTCATCTTGTAAATATGAACATATTTTAGTTTTTAGATTCTTTAATAAATTTGAATATTAAATACATTTAGTTTTATTATTTTCTTTGATGGTATTTGTCCATTGCAATTTTGAAAGGATTCCGATTCCGGCATCACAAGAGACATTATTAAACACGTTAATTTATTACTTAATTAATTAAAATATAAATAATTAAAAATATCCTTAAATATAATAAATAATCATGATTTAAGACGTATGTGATACTCCCCATTAAGTGCACTATATCGAACCCATGAAGATGACTTGTAGAATGCCTTATCAGTAATCGACAACGACCTGATCTATTACACCCACGACTACCTCACA
The DNA here is from genome assembly GCF_006345805.1 of Octopus sinensis. NCBI lineage: Eukaryota > Metazoa > Mollusca > Cephalopoda > Octopoda > Octopodidae > Octopus > Octopus sinensis. The sequence goes on from NW_021836129.1 coordinate 349,005, forward strand.
TTGATCCCCGACAGTGTAAAGTTGACCAACTCAAACTCGACAATGATTGGTATAGACAGATAGGTAGTGCTACTGTTCACTAGTGTTGTGGGTAATGTGACTTGTGCACTGAGAGTACATGTCCGTTCTTTCTATATAAACATCATAATCACACAAAAATAAAATTATTTGATAATTAATTAAATATAAAATAATTTAATTAATTATATGGTTAATCAAAAATATAATAAAGAAGGTAACCGAAAGTCCGCGAATAGTCCACACAAGGCAGTTCTGGTTGGGATCGTACTGACACGTCCCTCTACTGACCTTAATCTGAGGCATAAAAATATCAGAAGGCACAGGAAGAAGTATTTTAACCATTTTTGCAGCAATATTAATCCTACTACTAACCTATCCACTACAACAACACAACAACCCTGCCCTGAATCACAAATTGTGACTCATTTCTCTCATATTTGGCACTCACATCGAAAGGAGGCTCATTCTAGGCCAGTAGTGACACATATAACTGAGAGGGTGATTCGATAGGTCATTAACTCAAACTCTCCATCAGGGGGGATAAACTGGATCACATTCTGCCTCTCAAAATCAGCCAAGGAGACACACTGGTGGAACTTGACGTCCTCCAACATGACTGATTAGGCACACAATCTACCAGAATGAGGCCTCTGTTCTCCATATTTGGGCAAAATGACTCGATCAGCGAACAGTAGCCTCAGTTCAGGCATTCCACTAAGTCTGGTTTTGAGTTTAAGCAGTCCTGTGACGTAGTTATGGACAACATTCCCATTTGAGTGGATAAGGACATTACTCTTCTCCACCACGTCCAAATAGCACGTGTTGTTGGAGTACTGTAGGCCTGGTGTCCTCCAAGACACAGAATCCGTCACGGAAGTGGGTGGTTTGGTGATGCGAGGTTTGCGGACAATGAAGGACTTGGAGATTGGTTTTATATATCTGTGGGTGTTGGAGGGGAGTACTCTCGAAGGATGCCTGGGTCGGTGGTTTGGGGGATCCCCCAGTCGACCAGTTCGTCTAATAGTTCATAGATCAAAGGGCAGTTATCAATTTCCGCAATGTCGGTAAAATCACGGAAATAGTGTTGGAATACACATATTAGTTGATGTAGGAATTCAAAGCACATTGCTGTATTTGTGTTGGTGTGGGTGAGAACGACGACTAGGGTTATATTGGCACAATACAGTAATAATTATTGTTTTTTATATATAAGTAATATGTGTCCTCGTCTATCAAGATGGGAGAATTGTGTCCTTCCTCCACTAAAAGGGGGAATGATTTGATGCACTGTCCAGATATGTTGGGCATGTATTGACGACATATTAATGGCTATAATAGGTTAGGTTGTTTATTACTTCTGCTGAGTTGTCCAGAATATAAATAGCAGATATTGTCATCTGTTTGACTATCACAACAATACACTTTATTTTTATATTCAATATGTTATTAAACATTATTTATATTAAGGTTTTCTAAATCAAAAAAATGTGCCTTTGTGGATTCGAACCCAGGACCTCTGAGAACTGTCCTCGTTGTCCGAATGATTGACAGTGCCATAAAATTGATACAACAGATCTACATTTAAAGTAATATTTAACATTAAAAAATATTAGCAATAACTTTAATCATAAACTAATAAAGTAAAAGCTTGATTCTAAATGAATAATAAAGCAATTAACAGTCAATAAATGCACGCTATTGATGATGGGTCCACAGCGGATAAAATATTTTCATCAGTGTACAGCCTGTCCTACAAGTAGAGAACTAACCTAATGAGTAGTGACTTGATCATCCTCCCCGGCTACATCGACTTTGCGGCAGACCAAGTGGTATGTCTAAAGTGTCATTTCAGAACTTGAAAACCAATTTAACCAAAAAAATAGTCCTGAATTGCCCATTCGTATCATCCCCCATGGACACGGTGACAGAGTTCCGAATGGCAATCGCCATGGCGGTATTGACTGACCGACATTGGTAGTTGGAGGGGGGCATAGGCATAATCCACAACAACTGTCTCCCGAGGAACAAGCCAGTCATGTCCGACTAGTCAAATCCTCCAAACAGGGCTTCATTATGAACCCAGTTGTCGTCTCCCCCAGCACTACTGTGGCAGAATACAAAATCCTGGTCAATAAACATGGCTTTTCTGGCTTCCCGGTGACACTAATGGACGGTTGTTGGGCCTGGTGACTCAACGGGACATTGACTTGTGCTGTGTGTCCGACCAGACGAGGATGGAAGTGGTTGCCCTCGACTTGTCACTGCAGGTGATGACCCCCAGAGAGTCATTGGTCACTTCTAACGACGGGATCAACCTCCAAGACGCCTACAAGACTCTCCGAAATGTAAAGAAAGGAAAACTGCCAATCGTGGACAAAGAGGACTGTCTGGTTGCACTGGTCACCAGAAAAGACATAATAAAAAACTGTGAATTCCCCAACTCAGTGGTGGACCAAAGGTAGTCTGAATATGACTAATAGAAATCAATTGATGTGTGGAGCCGCCGTGAGCACTCGTGAGTGTGACCGTGAAAGAGTGGGTCTGCTAGTGGAGGCACAAGTGGATGTAATTGTGGTGGTATGTGGGACTACTTGACCAATGAAGGACTCCTCCCAAGGCAACTCGGTCTTTCAATTAGAAATGGTCAAGTTCATTAAGCAGAACTACCCGCAAGTGGAGGTAATTGGAGGAAATGGTAAAACATTGTGGCAATAGAACAGTGGTGACTGCCTCCCAGGCCATCAACCTCATCAATGCAGGCGTGGATGGTCTGCGAGTAGGAATGGGGTCGGGATCTATTTGTATCACCCAGGAAGGTCAGTCACCCACTAATCCCCCAGTCATGGCTGTTGGTCGAGGACAGGCCAGTGCTGTGTACCACGTCAGTCAGTTGGCCAGACAATTCGGAGTGCCAGTCATTGCCGATGGGGGAGTCCAGTCCCCGGGACACATCGCCAAGGCAATTGCCCTGGGAGCCTCCACAGGTACCCATTCAGCCACATCCACTAGTCATGATGGGATCCATGTTTGCTGCCACCTCCGAATCCCCCGTGGAGTCCTCCCTCATCAACGACGTCAAAGTGAGGCCTTATCGCGGAATGGGGTCACTCGATGCCATGGAGTTGACCAAGGATGTCCAGGCTCGATATTTATGGTTGGGGTATTACTCATCGTAGCCACGGGTCCTCCATTCAAGTGGCTCAGGGGGTGTCCGGCACAGTCGTCGACAAGGGATCCGCCCATATCTTCCTCAAATATCTTTCACAGAGTTTAAAGCAGAGTCTTCAAGACATGGGAGGACTGTCCATTCCAGTTATACAGTTTGTGATGTCTTTATATTCCAAGTAATGCACTCGCCAGTGGGGATTTACTGTTTGAAGTGAGGACAATGTCTGCTCAATGTGAGGGCTCTGTCCACGGTCTCTACTCGTATGCTCCCCTCTCTAATCCCCTTTAGATTTGATAAGAAGTTGTACTAGTTGGTCAACTAACGCACTAATAGTCATTAAATGAATAAATTAAGATTATTTATTAGTTAATTTATATATGGTTAAATATAGCATATTTAATAAAATAAATAATTGTCTGTGGGCTTGATGGGTGTTGCATTCATCAGGTCATTCCTCGATGATGGAGATATACAAAAATATGGTGTGATTCCCTTATTCCCAATCGTAGAGTCACTGCCTTATATACTAAGAGTAGTACTGGAGTCGTGCTGTCGAAACTACGATTCAAAACAGATTAAAAGAAATGAAATATTAAAAATAATAAATTGGAAGCAAACTCTCCAGTCTTGTCCTACCATTTTGTTTAAGCCTGCCCGAGTAATGCTGAAGGGCTTCACGTAATGAATTATCTAATGAGTGTAGAGCCATTCCTATAGTGTGTGACATGGCCACTATTCGTGAGTCACTCCACACTCCACTTGTCACACATGTTAAACCACAATGCCAATTAGACATGTTTATTGACCATTCAATCCAATCAGAAGTGTATTAATTAATATAATTAAGTAGTGGAGGGAGCCACCTCAAACTGTTTGGAGAGACGTGTCCATTCCACAAGAAGGAATGCTTATTGTTTGAGAGTATTTATAACCCCAGGTCAAACCATGCCAGCCAAGAGAACGAATTCAGAAAGCACTACGAGCAATATAGAATTCTCAAAGTAATCAATTAGTTAATTAATATTGCTCTTTGTGGGTCATTGATTAGTGGGCGGGTGAGACGTTTGATGACATTGCTGTGGTCCCTCCTGGTCTGGGAGTGCCCCACCACTTTAATGTCGAGTTAATGGCCCGTTTTATAATGGAGAAGGACAGCCAGGTGTACCCCGACAGTGTGATTGGGACTGATAGTAACATCTCCATTCTCAATGGACTGGGAATACTGAGTATTGGTTGGTGGTAGTCTCACTAACTCAGCCACTTGCTCTGCCCAGTCGGAGTGTGCTATATTAGGGCTGGCAATCCACATGAGTCTCCTCCAAGTGGTGGGTTGTCGTGTTTACGGACGACTCAGCCCCCACGTCACCTCCACTGACATTGTGTTGGGAATAATTCGAGTCATTAATCACTCATTCATTCACAGGCTCTCAAAGATGAACTCAAATCGGACAATTTTGTCGAGTTCTTTGGTCCTGGGGTTTGTCTTCTCTCTGTTAATGAACGAATGACTATTGCCAACATGAGCAATGAATTTGCCGCCATTGCTGCCTTTTTCCCGCCAGATGACATACTAATTAAACACGTGGAATCAATTAGTTAATTATTTATTTAATTTGCAGAGGGAGGTCATGTGGGTAATAAAATAAAGCAGTACTTCCAATCAGCAGGGTTATTTAGAAGTGAGTGTTGTGGAGATGAAAGATTGGAATATTCTAAGGTAATTTTAATATACATATGTAGATTATAAATATTAATCTTGGTTTAATTGAACCAATTTGTACTTTCAGAGGGGAGAGGTGTCTTGTCCCTGAACTGCCCTCATTTATTAAGCAGAAAATAACGAGTACAGACATATCATCTGCCTCCATAATCCACTACACCAATCATACTGTTTCTTCGGTCATCCTGGCTGCTGGTTTTGTCCTATAAATAATTTGTATAGGGATTATGGCCAGAAATGCAGTCGAAGCTGGTCTTGCTGTAAAACCCAATGTGAAGTGCAGTCTCCTACCAGGGAACTCAATGAGTGTGTCCTACTTACTTCTGAGTGGCACATATCACTACCTTTGCTCTCTCGGGTTTGTTTATGGTGATATATGCAGGTTTGTGCTGGTGGGGTACGGATGTAGTGATTGTGTGAGTAATTATGAGTCACTCAACTCGACTGATAATGTGTGGTAGTTTCTAGAACATTCTAGAAGGGTCTGCTAACATTGGCGGTCACATCAAAGAGTTGTGAGTATTTGAAGCATCAGGATATTTTGCTGGTGTCTCCTTTGTTTGTGGTTGCATATGCTCTCGTGGGGGATGTCTCGTTTGACTTTTCCTCACAGTCAATTGGTTAGTGTTTAGTATTATGCAAGGTCGACATTGGAAGAGTGGTAGACAATTATTTCTATCAGATATATGGCCTACCAGACAACAGATACAAGTTAATTAATTAGTGTTGATTGCCAATTAGACGAGTATTATTAATGATATCAACCCCACTCTATATCAACAGACTAAAAAGAAGATACAAGTAATCTCATTGCTGATTGGTAGACTGGCTCAGTCGAGTGGAATAAAATAGACTCAGTGGGACATGCCCTCTTCCAGTGGAATCCCAGCTCCCCCTCAGTCCTTCCATCCTATATTGTGCTTATATATAATCCTCACTATTAGGACTACACCAGTAATAATAGAATTAAGTCATTATTCAATTCTCGGGCAATATTGATTGTTGGTGATGATGTCACGTCTGGTTATATTGCACCTGCTGGGAGTATTCCGAGGAATAGTCCTGTCTCACACTTTTTACTTTCTACTGGGTTGGGTTATTGTTGTGTATTCAGGCTTGTCCCCCGTGATTTTGGGTCGTATGGGTCACATCGAGGGTCCCACCAAGTTATGGTGAGAGGGATGTTCTGCAATCCAAAGCTGGAGAGATTATTGAAAGGGAAATGCCAGTTTATTAGCACTGCGGACTACTGTGGGTGTCAAGTAGTGCACTACCCCTCCCTCGAGTGCCTTCCACTCTGGTCTGCCTGTGCCCGGTATAGCCAGGAGGGAGTGCCACTCATACTCATTGCTGGGCATAATTTCGGGAGTGGCCCACCGAGGGATTGGACAGCCAGAGGACTAGGAGTGATGGTATAGAGTGAGTACAAGTGTAGGGGATTAAATGTGTCATTGCTGTTCCATGTCCGAATGGGTGAGGTTTGATTTGATTAGTACTGGGATTGTGCCCCTGTGCTTTGCTGCAGGAACCACATCTGACACTCTGGGGTTGGTTGGGAATGAGTTGTATGAGATTGACTTTCCCTTTGTGGTTGAGCCTAATTGTATGGTTCGATTGAAAGTAATGGGTGGCCTATTCATTTTAGGTGGACTGTGAAATGGAGTGTTATGTCACACTTGAATGCAGAACTGATTTTGAAATAGCAATGTTGAACAATGGAGGGGCATTTCAATATTGCTATCGACAAATTTGTTCTCGATAATCATCAATATATTATTTACTAATATGGGCGTTTAAATTTTTATTTTAAAGAATTTGAGTTTAAATCCCAACATTTCATTAAGGAGAGCAGTGAGAGTGGAGAATATGAGGACGTGGAGGACACTAAAGAGAATGGGATTGCCAAACACTGCAGATATTTTGAAGGACTTTTCCACATTCTACCTCATAATGCCTCCACTACTTTAATAATCTGGAATGCAATGTCAAGAGCTTAACTGTGAGCAAATACATTTCCTTCTTGTTAGGTTTCTGTTCGATGGATTGGTAGAGGTTGAACTGTCATGTTATATCAACTGAGGACCTTTTCCGTTAACAGAGCACTCCCATTCTTGGCAGAGTTGTTGTAGTGTGTCTGGTCAGTGATGAACCTCAGCAAATATATGCCCAGGACGAATATCCAACAACACACTTCCCAGCTATATTTCGAGTAGAAAAAGTCATCTTTCAGTCGGTAGATCTACACCTGATTACATATTACATACTTGTAGTCCTAATGCACAAAAAAGTCCCAAAAACGTGTAGAATGAAAAACTTATGATTATCTGGATTGATCTCACCGGTCCACACTTCTACACACTCCCACTCCACACACAACCTTCACATACGACCTCAGGGACAGCCACAACTTGACTTTCCTTAGAGAGTTCAGTCGGAAGTAGGGCACTCCGTTCTTCTGAGATCTCCTTAGGGATGTGACCATATCAAAGTATTTGTAGTATTTCAGTCTCTGCTAATATATGGAGACAGGAGACCTTTCTGCCTGATCTCTCAGCAATTGTCAGCAGGAAGGTAACACAGAGACTCAGCAAAAACTTTTGTAGCACAAAATATAGCAAACACAACTTATCCCTACGAGTAAAATAAAGATATCACATCAAAGTGACATGAAAGGAGCCGACAGACTCGCCGATGACTGAGTAGATTGGGCACATTGTGGCCAGGATAAGAGAGGAGATCAAAGCAATGAAAAAGTAGGTCATGTCCTCGGGACTACTGTTGGCCCTGAGGACGATGATACTCCCAATCTCATTGGCAGTCAAATATTCCTTAGTACTAATACCATTCTCCTTGATGATACATCCGACTATAATAACACACAACTATCACCTCTCTCTAATACGGGCTATAAATAGATTAGTTATACTACTCAACCAAGTCTTCCTTCTTTGGAGGAGGAGTTCTGTCTTCCTGGACTGACTCCTCTGAGGGACTTCCTGACTCGGATTCCCCTGTTTCTATCTCCGAGACCATCAATTCGTTGGTTAAGGTCCCTGATTTGGTCTAATGATACAAGTCAACTTAGTTTCTCACTTTTTTGGGGACAGAAAGGGAATTCCTTGCATGGATATCAGGAGTTAGATTATCCCTGACCTTGGGGGATTCAAGCTCATCGTCAGTTAGCCTAAAAAACTCATAAAATTAAAACTCGAATGAATTTTTATCAAACATTCTTAAAAATGACTGATTTCTATTTTTAGTTCGATTTGGAGTTATTCGAGTACTGCCAGTTGGTTTGGTCTCTTCTGAATTCCTGGGCTTGTCTTTCTTCAATGCCCTGCAACGTTGAGTACCACCAGTCACTTTTGGTCAAAGATCTGCGAGAGAATTGTCGAGAAAATAGTAAAAATTGAGAAAAGTAGAATAATTGTTTCAAATTTCCAATTCTGAGTTCATAAAAATGCCAACCTCAATAAATTCGTCCTCCTGGAAAGTAGTTGTGAAGACTATGAGCCAGTTGATGACATAAAAAATGAGGACTACAATGAAGGGACACAGTCCTATCTGAGTAATCCACCATTTGTGGTTGAGGAATGGAAGGAAGGACTTGGAGATGCCTTGTCTGAAGGACCCGACCAAAGACACTCTCGTTTTCATTTTACTGAGAGTCGAGCCTGCCTTCAATGGGGAACCAAACCTGTGATCAAGTCAATGTCTATCATCTGTCTCTGAATTGAATTCTTAATAATATCATCGACTATTCTCTTTGAGTTTAAATTGTTTATTTTCTAAGTATAACAAGTAATGATACTACATCGTTAATTCTCTTCTCTACAGTGTGTTCCCACAGTTGTTTGTCGTAGCCTTTAAGCTAAGTATTATTAGAATGTGGGAATAAGTATAAGTGCACTCAATCATTACTTCTTTGTCGAACCATTCCTGAGTCTTCTGGACGAATGAGGAGTACAACTTCTTTAGTTCATCAATTGGCATATTGAAGAATGACTACGTCAGCGAACATGCATTATTTAACCTATTAATCTGCCGTATACTGTCGTAGTATTACATGGTTTTTAATTTTGTTTTTTATTTAAATATCTACTCATTTTGAGGCTATGTAGTCAATTATATATGTTCACAGATATCAGCATTGGTTGATTCTAATCGTGAGAAATTGAATTAGTTTATAGGGATATTCGGGAATATTTATTTTCTTAGTTCTTTCATTGGGTTAGGTAGAACAGTTATATTACCAAAAGTGTGATTTTTATTACGTCATGTATTGATGGATGTTTTTTAAATTCAATTGGGCATTTAAATGTAATGATCAATTTAGATTAATTTTTTATCTGTGTAATCTATTAAAATCGTTAATTGATCAACTAATGAGATTCTTTTATAGTCTGGATTAACCACAACACTGAGTTGAAGCCACTTGTCGGTTTTTGAATATTGTACTTAAAATTAAATCAAAGTAATTCTAATTATTAAATCGATTAGAAAAATCGGCCACGAATACCACAAATTCGTGCTTACTGATACAACAGCGAGGACTATTTAAACAGAACATCTCCTAGAACGATAATCCTTTGACTCCTTCCTTTCAAGGATGGTAAGGATCACCTGATTAATTTAAATTGCTGTTTCTGGGTAATTAATAATTCTCAGTTTATGCCACTGCGTTCAATAAAATCTATATTTGTCGAGGTATTTGGCTTACTTTTGTGAAAATTAGTTAGTAATGCTTGCCTATCAGATTTTGAGTCGGGCGATCGCTAGAATTGCGAAAAATTGTCTGATAGGAGGGTTCTGCTATGGAATGAAAATGAAGACTCTCTGTAATGCCAATATATTGCTTAGATATGATAATGTTTTAATTGTATTTGCAAAAAGACCTGATTGTCAGGTTGAGGTTAAAGGAGCTATGTGGGTATATCGAGAGTTGTCCTTGCTTCCAAAGACTATTGGTCATGAAAATGAGATAAAACACTACTCCCTGCAATTGCATTTATTCCAGCTATCTTAATTGAATACTTATTTTACATTTGTATTTTCATCGTAAGCTCATTAATGGCTATTCTCAGTAGATTATGAACTCAATAGGACTAAGATTATGATGAACACATTACTGGACTCACTAATGGCTAAAGTCTATTGCATGGCTTTGATAAATCTTTCTAGATATGATTAAAAAGGTCTCCAGGACCTAATAACTTCCCATTAAAAAATTTACCTCAATTTACAACTGCTTCTGCAAGAAAATTTGACGTGACCTATTTTATCCCAAATAATGAAATATCATTATGATTTGATACCAATAAGATGTATTTCCAATATATTCATATACATAACTTAGCGATAATCGGTTAGGATCCTTAAATAAGATTCTGATCTTTATTTGATTATTCTACTTGGATGATTTTTAGACCCCCTTAAGTGAGGAGGTCCAGTTAAGGCGGTAATCATTTCATGAAAATTGATCGATGTTTGGTTTAGTTTGGTATGACTTTCAAGCACAACTCGAGAACTGAAAATATATGGTCTCACAATGAAATACAGTAATATGACTTATAATTAATTATTGCCAATAAGATGATTTATGAAAACATGTCTATTAGCAAGAGCTGTTGTTTTGTAAATTATCCTACATCAAACAAGATTAAATCGCTAACTTTTGTTAATTGTTTGGTTAACTTTTTTATATTTTTATCTGGAGAAATGAAAACAATCATATCGACAAACAATCTGCTAAGAGTTTGGAAACACTTTTTTTGCACTAAAATAAAGATGAATAGATCTATGTTACATAATGTTGTAATGAAACAGGAGCATTTATTAAGTTTTGAACTAGTTCTACTTGTCTTTATACAATAGTGGAAAAACTTGATTTTTGTTAATTTTGGATCATATGGTTAAAAACCAAATCAAGTTGAAATAAAATACCATCACTACACTGAAAAGTCAAAATCAGGCAAGATGACCATCGACTATTCGTCAGTCTTTTTAAAACTACTCAAAATCTTCCAAGAATGCAAACACAAACCACGTGAAAAGAAATCCAAGCATTAGCGACCTTTTCACACTTTGAAGTTTAATTCCTATAAATTCCGCAAATATGCTAAGTGCAAACAACGAAAGAATGAGATCAATAGTTAATCAACCCCCTAATACTGAACCAATAACTCATTAAAATGGCCCCCTAGGCCAGATGCCTGGGTCGGTGGTTTGGGAAATCCCCAGGTCAACCAGTTTGTTTAATAGTTCATAGATCAAAGGGCAGTTATCAATTTCAAGCTAGTGAGAAGATTCAAAGTTTTTAGAATTTGGAGTCCATTTTCGTGTAATCTGAAAATTATGTCAGATAACCATGAACTCAAAGAAGATCTTAGAACAAGCAATGAAGTTAAAATAGAGTTTCACAACTGAACATTGGAGTAGTATGAGTTAAATTTGACACCTTTTTAGTGAGGAAAGAAAAAATGTGAATATTGTTAATATCAATCAAGTTGCTGTTCATTGAAATGTGCGATGAGACACCTTATTTAGCATTGAAAATTGACTTGATGTCTCCTTGGTAAGTTCGTTTGGGTCTTTCGTTGTTTCTGTGTTGAATTGTTTGTTGGATGCAGAAAAAATGATATGGGAGCCGAAAATTTGAATTTTTATTTCTTAATAATAATTTTTTCAAAAGTGGAGCTAACTCGATGAAGAGGAGACATGATGAGGTGACAGAAAACGAATACTCTGAGGAAGAGGAAAATAATAGCAAGAGGATCACAAAAGGTGACCCTGTTCAGGAAGGCCCAGGAACAGTAAATTGAAAATTTTAATTAATCTAACTTTTAATTCCTTGTTTTAATAATATAATTTTATTAGTTAAAAAATTGACCAATTTGATTTACGGAAACCCGATTGCGAAAAACTAAAGAAGGAATCCTCTCGATATCTTTTTTTTTGATTTTTTAAAGCCATATGAGCACAAGGTGGCACAATGTTCGTCAGTGAGATTCTTCTTCATTATCATTTCGTTAGCAGTTAGGACTTGCTCAAGCTGTAGGTTAAATTTGGCGATTTTCCCTTTCATTGATTCTTCTCAGTTACTATTTGGCCTTGTCTTGTTGGTAAGGCTTTCAAATGTGCACTGTTCTGCATTGATAATATCATTAATATCGTTGATATTCAGATTTGGCAGGGACCAATATATTGTTTGATTGATGCGTTGATTCCATTTAAAATGTCCTTTTTCAACAGTTGTCTTGGAATTCTCCTGGTTGGGACTGGAGGTTCCTTCCGGTTGTACGTATTCGCCCAATTTGGGAACAAAATTTTTCAAAACATTTTCCAAAAATGGAGATTTCAGCCTTCTGGGACTTTTCAGGTAACAGGCCACATACTAGGCTTCCAGCACCTCTAGTTGAAAGAAAGAATAAAAACCCTTAGGTTGGTATAACAGTTATATTCCCAAAAGTGTGATTTTTCATTACGTCATGTATTAATGGATATTTTTAAATTCACCTGGGAATCCACGTTGATTCATTTGGTTTAATGCATACCCTTTTAGAACAATAGTACTTTTCCTATTTCCTTTCCGCAATTAAAAGAAATTAACTGTTCATATTTGGCTGTATAAATATTTAACCAAAAAAGAAAAACTAAAAATCCATTTATTGATTTAAACACAAGAAAAAAATATGAGCAAAGTTTATTTCTATGAAGGTCATCAAATCAGTTTCACGCTAATTATGAACATTGTAAATATTGCCATAAATAGAGAAAAACCAATTATAAAAGTGGAAATTAGAAATTAGTCTCTACATTAATATATTTACTCGAGGAGGATTTATTTTGTCAGTTCATATGTGAAGGGAAATATGAAGGAATGTTCAGCCCATGGATAAACAAATCATACCCTCGGGAGGACACACATTTACAAAAGGAGACCATGAATTCATTAATTATAAAACAGCCGGAATAAAAAAAATTTCATTTTCATGATGTTCAGCCCATGGATAAACAAATCATACCCTCGGGAGGACACACATTTACAAAAGGAGCCCATGAATTCATTAATTATAAAACAGCCGGAATAAAAAAAATTTTCATTTTCATGATGTTCAGCCCATGGATAAACAAATCATACCCTCGGGAGGACACACATTTACAAAAGGAGCCCATGAATTCATTAATTATAAAACAGCCGGAATAAAAAAGATTTTCATTTTCATGATGTTCAGCCCAAGATAAACAAATCATACCCTCGGGAGGACACACATTTACAAAAGGAGCCCATGAATTCATTAATTATAAACAGCCGGAATAAAAAAAAATTTTCATTTTCATGATGTTCAGCCCATGGATAAACAAATCATACCCTCGGGAGGACACACATTTACAAAAGCAGCCCATGAATTCATTAATTATAAAACAGCCGGAATAAAAAAAAATTTTCATTTTCATGATGTTCAGCCCATGGATAATCAAATCATACCCTCGGGAGGACACACATTTACAAAAGGAGACCATGAATTCATTAATTATAAAACAGCCGGAATAAAAAAAATTTTCATTTTCATGATGTTCAGCCCATGGATAAACAAATCATACCCTCGGGAGGACACACATTTACAAAAGGAGCCCATGAATTCATTAATTATAAAACAGCCGGAATAAAAAAAATTTTCATTTTCATGATGTTCAGCCCATGGATAAACAAATCATACCCTCGGGAGGACACACATTTACAAAAGGAGCCCATGAATTCATTAATTATAAAACAGCCGGAATAAAAAAAAATTTCATTTTCATGATGTTCAGCCCATGGATAAACAAATCATACCCTCGGGAGGACACACATTTACAAAAGGAGCCCATGAATTCATTAATTATAAAACAGCCGGAATAAAAAAAAATTTTCATTTTCATGATGTTCAGCCCATGGATAAACAAATCATACCCTCGGGAGGACACACATTTACAAAAGGAGCCCATGAATTCATTAATTATAAAACAGCCGGAATAAAAAAATTTTCATTTTCATGATGTTCAGCCCATGGATAAACAAATCATACCCTCGGGAGGACACACATTTACAAAAGGAGCCCATGAATTCATTAATTATAAAACAGCCGGAATAAAAAAAAAATTTCATTTTCATGATGTTCAGCCCATGGATAAACAAATCATACCCTCGGGAGGACACACATTTACAAAAGGAGCCCATGAATTCATTAATTATAAAACAGCCGGAATAAAAAAGATTTTCATTTTCATGATGTTCAGCCCAAGATAAACAAATCATACCCTCGGGAGGACACACATTTACAAAAGGAGCCCATGAATTCATTAATTATAAAACAGCCGGAATAAAAAAAAATTTTCATTTTCATGATGTTCAGCCCATGGATAAACAAATCATACCCTCGGGAGGACACACATTTACAAAAGCAGCCCATGAATTCATTAATTATAAAACAGCCGGAATAAAAAAAAATTTTCATTTTCATGATGTTCAGCCCATGGATAATCAAATCATACCCTCGGGAGGACACACATTTACAAAAGGAGACCATGAATTCATTAATTATAAAACAGCCGGAATAAAAAAATTTTCATTTTCATGATGTTCAGCCCATGGATAAACAAATCATACCCTCGGGAGGACACACATTTACAAAAGGAGCCCATGAATTCATTAATTATAAAACAGCCGGAATAAAAAAAATTTTCATTTTCATGATGTTCAGCCCATGGATAAACAAATCATACCCTCGGGAGGACACACATTTACAAAAGGAGCCCATGAATTCATTAATTATAAAACAGCCGGAATAAAAAAAATTTCATTTTCATGATGTTCAGCCCATGGATAAACAAATCATACCCTCGGGAGGACACACATTTACAAAAGGAGCCCATGAATTCATTAATTATAAAACAGCCGGAATAAAAAAAAATTTTCATTTTCATGATGTTCAGCCCATGGATAAACAAATCATACCCTCGGGAGGACACACATTTACAAAAGGAGCCCATGAATTCATTAATTATAAAACAGCCGGAATAAAAAAAATTTTCATTTTCATGATGTTCAGCCCAAGATAAACAAATCATACCCTCGGGAGGACACACATTTACAAAAGGAGACCATGAATTCATTAATTATAAAACAGCCGGAATAAAAAAAATTTTCATTTTCATGATGTTCAGCCCATGGATAAACAAATCATACCCTCGGGAGGACACACATTTACAAAAGGAGCCCATGAATTCATTAATTATAAAACAGCCGGAATAAAAAAAATTTTCATTTTCATGATGTTCAGCCCATGGATAAACAAATCATACCCTCGGGAGGACACACATTTACAAAAGGAACCCATGAATTCATTAATTATAAAACAGCCGGAATAAAAAAAAATTTTCATTTTCATGATGTTCAGCCCATGGATAAACAAATCATACCCTCGGGAGGACACACATTTACAAAAGGAGCCCATGAATTCATTAATTATAAAACAGCCGGAATAAAAAAGATTTTCATTTTCATGATGTTCAGCCCATGGATAAACAAATCATACCCTCGGGAGGACACACATTTACAAAAGGAGCCCATGAATTCATTAATTATAAAACAGCCGGAATAAAAAAAATTTTCATTTTCATGATGTTCAGCCCATGGATAAACAAATCATACCCTCGGGAGGACACACATTTACAAAAGCAGCCCATGAATTCATTAATTATAAAACAGCCGGAATAAAAAAAAATTTTCATTTTCATGATGTTCAGCCCATGGATAAACAAATCATACCCTCGGGAGGACACACATTTACAAAAGGAGCCCATGAATTCATTAATTATAAAACAGCCGGAATAAAAAAAAATTCCATTTTCATGATGTTCAGCCCATGGATAAACAAATCATACCCTCGGGAGGACACACATTTACAAAAGCAGCCCATGAATTCATTAATTATAAAACAGCCGGAATAAAAAAAAAATTTCATTTTCATGATGTTCAGCCCATGAATAAACAAATCATACCCTCGGGAGGACACACATTTACAAAAGCAGCCCATGAATTCATTAATTATAAAACAGCCGGAATAAAAAAAAATTTTCATTTTCATGATGTTCAGCCCATGGATAAACAAATCATACCCTCGGGAGGACACACATTTACAAAAGGAGCCCATGAATTCATTAATTATAAAACAGCCGGAATAAAAAAAAAATTTCATTTTCATGATGTTCAGCCCATGGATAAACAAATCATACCCTCGGGAGGACACACATTTACAAAAGCAGCCCATGAATTCATTAATTACAAAACAGCCGGAATAAAAAAAAATTTCATTTTCATGATGTTCAGCCCATGGATAAACAAATCATACCCTCGGGAGGACACATATTTACAACCGTGATCTTTTCATAAAACGAATGGGTCCATTAGACGTTGACGGGGAGATTATCTCTGCCTGGCGTCGATCGAATGCTGGGTTCACCCGTAAACGTGAACTTCTGACGATGCTAGCCTCGTTAGAGGGTCTGGCCTTCAAAAATCAGTTGCAGATGCACCAATCGTAGATGAATCAAAATTAAGATGGTTTAAAAAATACAAAAGGTATACAAAAACGAATATGAAAATGTCAAAATAATAAAAAAGATCAGAGCAACCCTGCCTTGTGCGAACGTTACCCCAATCGATGATGTCACCTTTCTCGGTGGATCCCTGTCCTACACGAAGCTCCAATCCATGCTTTCCGCCAAAGCTGAACACTTCCAAAGACTTTCTACAAATCTCTCTATCTTGTCCTCGCACACTGCCTTTTTCCTCTTGAAGAACAGCATTCACATGCCGAAACTCATTTTCACCCTCAGGAGCAATCCCTGCTTCCTGCATATGGACCTACTCGCCGCATACGACGTAATCCTGAAAAAGACTGCCGAATCCGTCCTCAATGTACACCTCGATGGTCCTGGATGGGCCCAATGCTCGCTCCCATTGAGATTCGGAGGTGCGGGAATCCGCACTGCATCCGATGTGGCACTTCCGGCATATCTATCCTCCCTTTCGATGTGCAACAACCTGGCCTCTGAGATCCTACTCAACTCTTTCGGATCATGCCTGGATGGTGCTTTTTCGGATGGGCTCACTACCTGGGATCGCTCCTTTTCTGAGAGGCCCGAAGATTTCTCCTCCCAACGTGCCTGGGACTCTATCGCATGCCGAGCGCGTGTGTCTGTGCTCTCGGCAACCCTTGATCAACACCGCCTGGCATGCCTTCGTGCGGCATCCGCCCCTCACTCTGGTAGCTGGCTGAATGCTCTTCCTCTCTCCAGCATCGGGACGTGGCTAGACGATGCTGCCATACGCATCGGAGTGGCTCACCGTCTCGGGCTGGATGTTTGTGCAAAACACCGCTGCAGATGCGGTGAGGTCGTTGACGAAAAGGGACTGCACCCACTTTCCTGCAAGAGGAGCGCAGGCAGGGAACACAGACACAAGGCCCTCAATGAAATCGTGAAGGCCGGTCTCGAAATGGCGGGCCATTCGTGCCTCCTCGAACCGGTCGGACTCGATCGGGGAGATGGCAAAAGGCCTGACGGGATGACAATATTCCCGTACTCGTCGGAGAAGGCCCTTGTATGGGATGTCACCGTTGTGGATACCTTTTCGAAATCGAGGATCCATTCTTCTGCGGCAAACCCTTGTTCGGCTGCAAACCACGCCGAAAAGATCAAAATACATAAATATTCTTCGCTCGCGGACCGCTACCGCGTTACGGCAATCGCTCTGGAGACCGCTGGAGTTGCAGGAAAGGAGACTGACTCGTTCCTCAAAGAGGTCGGGCAGTCCATCGGGAGAAGGCTCAAGGACTCGAGAGAGAGCCTCTGGTTCCGCCAGCGCATCGGCCTGGCCATTGTTCGGGGCAACGCACACTGCGTCCTCGCCGCTGGAACTTAACTATTTTCGGTGTTAATTTTCCAAAAAAAAAAAAATAATTGATTGAAAAAAAAAATAAAAAAAAAAAATAAAAAAAAAAATAAAAAAGATTGACTTTGAAGGAATAAAATCAAAATAAATGATACAAATGATAAAATTTCAAATTCTGAAATCAGGAAGTGAAAGTTTATAATGATTTATTCCTTACCAATCAAATTAAATAAGTATGTAGCAAAGTACACATAAAATACCAACAAACTATGCCAACCATGCGTATCAGTGTGTTATAATTTATTGGCCTTACCTTTAAAAATAGATTAACCATAGTGTAATAATTTTAATAAATATGAATTTTATTTATATGTTTGAAAAGATTCTCATGTCAATTCGCTAATCTAACATTCTATTATATCGAGCTCTTTTAGTCATTCCGGCACTGGACATGTGCAAGCCACACGAGCAGGCCGTGCAATTGATCATCCTCTTTCTTTTGTTCATCGTGTGGCATTTTCTGCAGATCTCATCTTCTCTTGCAGTTTCCTGGATGTTCTTTTCATATGTTTTTAGTGAAATTGAATCAAGGAACTTTTCAATCGAAAAACTTTGCAATTTTTTTGCAATTTTCGTTTTTTCGACATAGAATCTATTCATGACGACTCTTTATTTTGTTAGGAATTAACTGCGAGATCAACGGCTAGTGATATTTTTGATTTTTCTGGCTTTTTACGTGACAATCGTATTCACTGGGATAAAGTTGGATCTATTTGTAGATATTAAACGTCAGCTAAATAAAACAACGTTCTAGTTTTGTCAGATTGGTGAAAGAAATAGCAATTATTCTTCCCCAATTGTATGGGGTTTACCAGAATTATCGATGAGTAAAGCAATATCATATGATGCAATAAGACCATCATACCTTTTATAATCAGCAGTAAATATATTTGCCATTTCTGTTGATTTTTATCTTTTTGATCATATTCTGTCTCTATTGCATGTAGATAATGTTTAATAGAATGTGAAGAGAATAATCGCTCAATTAAATATTGCACTTTGTGCGCCTCTACAATGCATTTATTTGTGAAACCTGTCTTACTATACAACTCGTTCTGTTGGGGGATTTCCCCTTCAAAAACTAAAAAACTTAAATCCTTTCACCAAAAGCAACTGCGTATACTATGTGGGGTACAATGGCCCACACGGATCAACAATGGTATACTTTACTGAGAATATTCAGTGCACATTGGAGGCCCGTTGGAGACTGTTTGAGCATGTCCTATGTATAAACCCGACGTCACCCGCAAATCTGAGTATGGAAGAATACTTTACTGCAAGTGGAAAGAAATTTCGGGGGCGTTCGCGTACTAGAGATGTTGAACGCAGACCTCAACTCAATCAACTGCAAGCTCAAAAATGGGGACAATCTGAACATAATGAAGAGTTTAGCATGCAACAGGGAAGGGTGGACAAGGATTATGAAAAAATCGTTTAAGTGCCGCACGTGTGGAAACATAACTACAGTCCGACCCCCAAATGGGGCACCAAGTGCCCCAAAATGCGGGGGTGCCCCAAAAACAGGGGTTTGTTATTTTTTTAAAAATTAAACCATTAATAAACATCAAAAAACATTTTTACTAAAATATTCAGTTATTTTCTTTTTATTTGTAGAGTTTTGTCTGATATTGTTCGTCAATTTCAGCCGAAAATCAAAAAAATCTCGGAGCATACTTGGTGCAACATTAGAAATTTTTTCTTCTAAATTGTTAAGCAGATCTTTTGTTTTTGCTACGACATTTTCACTATTTTCGGTTTCTGAATATGTATCATAAACATTATTGTTCATGTCTTCGCATTCTCCATCAATTGTTTCGTTAACAACTTGATCTAAATGTTCATCTGTTAGACAGTTTTTTGTTGCATAAGAATCACGGTTCCTGTCGATTTTCTTCCAACAATTAACAATACTTTTAGCATCTATTTTCTCCCATCCTTTTGAAATTAGCATCATAACCTGACGCAAATTTAATTTACCAATAGAATGTGTAAAATCGTTTTCGAAATCTTGAAAACATAAAAATTCCATTAAGAAAGAGGAATAATAATCTTTAAAAATCTTGATTATTCCCATATCCAAAGGTTGTAAATAGGGCGTTGTATTTTTCGGCAAAAATAAAAATTCGATGTTCGAACATTCGGCAGTTTTATGGCATCCCGCATTGTCAAGTATTAATAATATTTTTCTGTTGTTTTTGCAAAACGATTCATTTATAAGTGTAAGCCAACTCATAAAAGTCTTTCCAGTCATCCATGCATTTTGAGAAGATGAATACAATAACCCAAAATCTTGAACATCAAAATTTTTTAGACACCGAGGTTTTTTATATTTTCCAATAATCAATGGATTAAGTTTTTCCCCGATTAAACTGCAGCATAGAAGAACAGTGAGTCTTTCTTTCCCTTGTTTATAACCAAAACACGGTTCGCCTTGTTCAACAAATGATTTTTGAGGAGTTCTTTTTATAAAAAGCGCAGTTTCATCACAATTAAATATATTCTCAGGTCCATATTTTAATACTTTCTGGTCATATTTTTCAAAATAATTTTTCACATAAGATAAATCACATGAAGCTTTTTCACCACATATTGACTTGAATTGAAGTTCATGCCGCAATTTAAATCTATCAAGCCACCCATTGGAAGCTTTAAAAGAAGTAAATCCAATTTTTGAAGCTGTAACTAAGGCAATTTTTTTCAAAATAGGGCCTGAAATCGGAATTTTATCTACGCGTAGTCTTTGAAATATTTCAAAGACTTGATCATCAAATTTATCTTTATCGGCTTTAAATGTGTCATATTCCTCAGAAATAGTATTGCCGTGTTGCAAGAAAGGTACAATATTTCGTTTTATTCTTGATATTGTTCCTTTACTTGTGTTGTACTTTTTCATTAGTTGCCTCTCAGATAAATTTTTCTTCAAAATTTCTTTAGCAATCTTCAATTTAGTTTCGTAATCCATAACCACAACAATAAAAATATAAATTGAAAATAAAACAAAAAATAATTAATTTATTATAATTTTATTTTATTTTTAATTCCTTATAAATGATTTTATGGTGCCCCAAAAATTCCATAATTTTTTTATCGATTTTTAT
Source organism: Octopus sinensis (assembly GCF_006345805.1). Classification (NCBI taxonomy): domain Eukaryota; kingdom Metazoa; phylum Mollusca; class Cephalopoda; order Octopoda; family Octopodidae; genus Octopus; species Octopus sinensis. The sequence goes on from NW_021836129.1 coordinate 370,010, forward strand.
TTTTTTTCTGCCAAAATGTACTTTTGGAATAAAGTGCCCCAAATTGCGGGGGTGCCCCAAAATCCGAGGGTGCCCCACCCCTGGGGTCTGCCCCATTTTGGGGTCGGACTGTAGTATGTTCTACGGCAGTTGCAATTAATAATAATACATAAACCAATGAATGCACATTTTCAACAAGTAAAAGAACAGGAATCAACTGATTGTTATTTCTTCTGTATAGTTCTAGTTTTTTCAACCTGAGACATGAGACAGTCACACTATAGTGATTTATTTATTAAATAATAGTTATTTTGGTAACAGGAGAATTGCAGTGGCAATGATTACATATTCCATCAGTTGAAAAGACATAAGGCGATTCGTCCACGCCTGTTATAAGGAAACATTTCTTAGCTTTCATGTGGGAATATGCAAACAAACTTAAAACAATTTTAGAACTAAATTATTTCCCCATAAATGAAAAGAAATATATCATTCTGTGTTAATTAAACTAATCTCTACAAATTATTAAAATTATTAATTAATAATAAATAAATAATAAATATAACCACAAATAGTGAACACAACCCACAATGAAGGACGACGCGGACAGTGCCCTCAACAAGTTCTCAGTTGGGCCACGCTACGTGGACGTGAGGCTAATAGGGCGAGGAGCCTACGGAGTGGTGGTGTTGGTAGAATAGTGAGTAATCCCAGTTCTGCCCTGGACACCCTCACAAACGAGCAGGTGGCAATAAAGAAGATCAGTCCTTTCCAACACAGAGTGTTCTGTCAACGGACATTGAGGGAAATCAAGATCCTCAAACGACTGAGGCACAGAAACGTGTGTGGGTTGTTATATTGCTAGATTATTCGAATGTTGGACATTATCAGACCCCACAACAGCCACCACTTTAGCATGTCATTCACATTTCTCATTTCTTTAGATATATTGTTCAGGAATTGATGGAAATTGACTTAAGTAAGCTGATTAAGTCAAACAAACTTAATCCTGATCATATTAAATACTTTCTTTATCAAATTTTGTGTGGATTGAAATATATTCATTCGCAAATGTCATCCACAGGGATTTAAAGCCATCAAACATTATTATTAACTCAGATTGTGAACTCAAGGTACTACACCACATCGTCTTTGTAAATTAAATATTTTATTTACATTTAAATTATTATTAAATATGTGTTATTAATTTAATAGATATGTGATTTTGGACTTTCTCGAGTGGCCAGTCCGGATAAGGACTATTCGGGGTCTCTCACTGAATATGTGGCCACCCGTTGGTACAGAGCCCCTGAAATCATGCTAAACTCCCGGACATATTCCAAATCAAGTATATACTATTATATACTATTAAAGTCGACTTGTGGTCCGTCGGGTGTATATTTGCAGAGATGTTGATAGGCCGGGCACTCTTCCCTGGTCGTGACTGTACTGCTGGTTGTGTCATTGTAGATCTCGACCAGCTGAGTCTCATTTTTAAAGTCATTGGGACTCCTACTGTCGACGAACTGAGCTATATTGGAAATAAAATGGTTTATTTATTTAAATTAATTATAATAAAACATATTTATTTAATTAATGATAATAGGCTAAAAAATTTGTACTAAATCTCCCGCCATACCCACGTGTTGTGTTTGGAGAATATTTCATGTTGGAGGACGAGGAGGGTATTTCTTAATGTTTACTGGAGGGGTTGAAATGTTGCGTAATCTCCTCCTCTTTAACCCAGATGAACGAATTAAGGTCGGGGAGGCTCTGTCTCTTCCCTATCTGTCATTTTATCACGACGAGACGTTGGAGGTTGTATATTCTGGTCAATTTAGCCTGTGGCTGACAGTCCCTTCACTTTTGATACTGACCCTGACATTATGGATAGGCACGAACTGAAAAGAATGCTTTATGAGGAAGCCCTTAATTTTCCGAATATTAGAGCAGATTAAATTTAATTTAATAAAATTATAAATTAATTATAAAATAAATACTTAATTGGTAAAGCAATTAAGGAATAGATATGAATTTCCAAATAAGATTATAATAAAATGAGTGTTTCAGTGGTGTGTGACAATGGAACTGGGGTATAGAATGATATATATAAAAGTATGTAAAATGTGGGTACAACACGGAGAACATCCCTCGACACGTATTCCCAGCAGTAGTAGGATTCCCAGTAATCCGAGCAGACGTGAAGCAGGACAGTAGAGTGCGAATAAAAGTAAGAGTGTGTGTGAGTGAAGGACGTGATGGTGGGGTGGGAGGCAGCGGACAACCGTGCATACCTGTCTCTGAAGTACCCAATGGAGAACGGGATAATCCGTGACTGGGAGTGCATGACCCACCTGTATGACTACACATTCGGAGTGGACTGCCTCAACCTGGAGTGCAAGGACACACGGATAATGCTGACGGAACCCCCCAGCAACCCCCTGAAGAACAGAGAGAAGATGGCGGAGGTACTCCCCGCTGACCACCCCAGCTCATGTTCGACAAGTACAACTTCCACAGTATATATGTGGCCATTCAGGCAGTGCTCACTTTGTACGCGCAGGGTAAGGAGGTGTGTGATTGCAGGACTGTTTACTGGGATTGTGTTGGACGCAGGTGATGGAGTGAGTCACGTCTGTCCTGTCTATGAAGGGTGTTCTATTCCCAGTGCCATTATGAGACTCAACCTGGCTGGGAGGGATGTCAGTTCTCGTCTCCTCAAGGTTGGGGGGTCCCCTCACTCTAGCTCGTCCAACTCAGAGGATACAACCTCAACAGTCATGCCGACTTGCAGACTGTTGGAGAAATGAAGGAACAGTTGTGCTACGTCGCCTATGACATTGCCAAAGAACAGAAACTGGCCACCGACACTACTTTTGTCAGAGATAGCTACACGGTTGGCCTCTCTCCTCACTCACAGTTGCCTGATGGAAGGACTATCTCCATCGAGGAGGAACGCTTTATGGCTCCTGAGATCCTCTTCCATCCTCAACTCGTCGATATTGAACAGGGCGGAGTCCATTCCTTATGCTTCCAGTCCATCAATGTACAGAATGTTCTCGAATGTTCTAGAAATGTGACATCGACGTCAGGACCAGTCTTCTTAAGGAAATCAACCTATCCGGAGGCACTACCATGCTCCCCGGATTCCCCTCTCGCCTAGAAAGGGAAATTAAACGTCTCCACTCTGAGAAAGTGGGCACTGCCAATGTTGAGTTGTCTTGTCATTGGCAGAAGACCCCCATTAACATTAAGGACCCCCCTTATAGGAAGAACTTGGTCTTCCAGGGGGCCGCAGTCCTGGCCGGGGTCATTCAGAACAATGACTCCGCCTGGGTCACCCAACAGGAGTATAGAGAGCAGGGAGTCAGGTGTATGGCTAAACTTAAATAAGATTAATTTAATTTAAATCAGGAATATTTTAATTGGTTTTAATATAATAAAATAATTAAATATTCTGGTGATGTTAGACGAGTCTTTTACTATTGGTGAACAGGCCAGCAGAACGCACTAGCATCCATCAAAAACCTGTTTCAAGTACAACTAGTGAGTCATGTCACAGGACCCCAAACAATTAGACCGACTGGACCAAATAAAACTAAGAAATTCACAAAATCTTGTATTTATATAAATAATGCAGAAAAATGCGGAATCAAACCTAAGAAAGTTTATTGAATGTTATGTCAGTGATATTCGAACTGCCATTGATTTGTTAGAGACATCAAAGTCCAGTTATAACCAAGTCCTCGACTGGTTGTCCTCCCTTCCCTAAAGACCAGCATGAACTCCATTGGGGAACAAGTCAAGGATTCTGTCCTCACATCCCCCGCCTTTGATAAACTTGCCCAGGAGAACATTGAGTATGAAAAGGTCACTTTTCGCCACAACGACCTCCTAGTTAAAGTCAGCACTGTCCAATGCAGAAATCATCAACAAGGCCTCCTCCATGTTTGAAAATGCCCGCCAATTTATTAAAGCAGAGAACTTTCTGAGCGCACACGCAATGTAATTATTCCATTCTTTCTGGAACGTTCTGGAACATTCTAGAATGTTCTGGAATGTTATTGTGGTTATTTAGATTGATGGAATTGGAGCAATGTGGGCTCAATCTGGTGTCTGAGGGGGAGCTTGATGGGAGGATCCTCACGTTCTTTGAAGACCTGGACAATATTGTGGAGGAACTGTTTGGAAGTCTGACAGTAGTGATTCGAAGACTGGTCCTCCACCTGAGGAGGTCTCCCTCTTCTGTGGTGACAGCAATCCGCATAATCGAACGAGAGTGCAAGTATGTGTTTATATTAATAGCAGAATTGATGCCAGTTTTGAGGAACTGTTCGAAAGGACAAACTTTAGACCAAAAGGACGCCCAAAATGCCTGAGAAAACGTTTTTTCTCACTGATTGGTGAAAACATTGTGGAACGAGTGGAAGGGTGTCAAGTGGAGGACAGAGGGGAGGAGACGTGGATCCTAAAATACCTGGAGAGTGTGGTGGAGGTGACGAAGGCGGACCTGTCTGTGATAGGAGTATATATAGTGGATAACCAGGCGTACAGTGAGGAATGTTTTCCCCGTGAGTACAACATGTTGAGTGAATACAGTGAGTGCTACCACAGGGTGGTGAGTGAGCGAGTATGTGTTGAGAATGAGGAGTAGTTGGAGTACTTGGTGAGTGAGGCAGAGGGCAATCAGATGCTGTCCTTGATTAATTGGTTGGACAAGGCAGTGTGAGTGAGTGAGTATATATAGCAGATGTGGGTGTTTCTTCGTGGATATAAAGGTGGGGTATGACTTTGGAGTGTGTGGGCCATTGGTGAGTGAGGAGGTGATGGAGGGACTGATGAGCAGATTCCTGGCCCACTACTCGGAGGAATTGGGGTGGTGTATGAGGAAGGGACTGGAACAGGACAGGGCGGACTGGCATTCGAGGACAGAGCCCGAGACCAATTCGAGTGATAAATATTTGACTTGTCTGTACATGTCAGTGGTGGGGATGCACGAACAACGATTGAGAGTGATAAGGCAAGTGGAGGGGTATCCTCTCCTGGGAAGGGCAATGGAAGTGTCCCTCCACTCCCTCATCTCCTTCCTCCCCCACTACAGACGTACTCCTCCTATATATAGTAGACGAGCTGACGTGTGTAATCCAACAACACGGGCAGGACAGGAGTGTGCCTCCCCTCTTCACCCACTACATGATTGCCAACTCCAATAACCTCCTCTACATGTCCTCTGCCCTCACCAGGCTCATTACTGGAGTGGACGTGCAGGTGTTTGAGAGTGCCTGTCAGTGTCTGTCCAGTCTGTGGTAGGCACTGTGCTAATGGACAGTCTACAGGCACTCTTCGACGAAGTGGTCCTCGATTTGGCCAAACTATGTCGCCAGTTGGCCACCCACAGTGTGACCGACATCATTTGTGTCACCATCGAGGACTACTGGCAGCACTACTCCAAACTCTGTCACCCCACTCCCCTCCTCCACAGACTCAGAGACCACCTCCTGTTGGCCTATGTGGACGCACTGTACACACACACTCACATCCCTCAGCAAACTCAATTGGAAGAGGGCAGTAGTCCATGTCCACAAGTTGGAGACGTTGTTTGGGCGGCTGGCCGACAGTCCCCTCCCTCCCCCTTCTTTCCACTTTTTGGATGACATGCTCAGACTGTTAAAGCAGGAGGACAGGTCGATGATGTTCATTGAGATCACAGTTGTGTCCTGTCTTATGTTGTAGGAGTTTATTGACAAGTACGACCAGATCACCCCGAAACAGGTCGTGTCCATTGTCGCATTCGAGATGACTTTAGAAAGGCTGCTGTCAGGGATGTCCTCAGAGACACCTTCAGTCAAGACTTTCTTCACAAGACTAAGCCTGTCTCCGGATTCTTCTCCTTACTCCCTTGACTATTTAATGCACTTTTTGATGTTTTTTGGGGTTTGAAATATTAAATGTTAAATTGATGGGGTTAAACGAGTTGTTCTTTTTAAAATAATGAGTAATAATTAAATACATTATTGGTTGTGGGTCACTCTTGTGTGCTTGTTGGGTGTTGTTAAAAAATCAAAGGGAGATGCAATTTAATGGAGATTAGAGGTATGAATAATTACAAATATATTTTATATTTATTCTAGTCATTATTTAGTTTTTTATTTAATTATTATTTGTTAATTTCAACAATATTTAATGTTGTAATTATACATCTTGATGAATAAACAGTCAAATATCCACAAATTTGAATTTGCTTTATTTAAATATATATATTATTATTTTAATATATTCCAGGTCGGTCTACCATTTAAAACTAACTGATTGAGCATACTATTACGTTATTCTTGTTGTATGGTTATACCACCTCGTTTGACTGTTTTGTAGGGCATCGGAAAGTCTGGGAAATCCAAATCCAAGCCAATTTCTCGGTCAGTGAGAGCCGGCTGATTGTACTCCTCCATTAGTCCACTATTTAGTTCCCGTTGGGAAGATCCACAACATGATGAAGGCACAATGTCCTGGAAAACTCGTGTGGGAGTCACTGCCGCTGTGTATGCGTGTGCTGTGCTCGAGTATTTGGCTGCTGAAGTACTGGAGTTGGCGGGAAATGCGACGAAGGAGATGAAGGCCAGACGGGTGACTCCGAGACATCTTCTTTTGGCCATTCGGGGGGACGAGGAGTTGGATATTCTCATCAAGGCTACTATTTCCGGGGAGGGGTCATGCCACAAGTCCACCGGTTTGTTATTCCCCAAGAGAAGCCACTTATGGAGTAATTTGATTTATCACTTTGGACTTTTTGTTTCCACTTTTGTTTAATTTGTTTTATCATCACAATTTAATCAATACAAAGTAATTAAGACATCTCCATTTTTATTGTTCATTACGTTGACTAGTGAGCACTTGATATATTCTGTTTTGCTTTTGTACGATATTGAGGCACTGGTTTTTTACTTGGGTTTAGGTTGTCAAACATACTTTTTGTAATTTAGATAAGGTGAGTAGTGCCCCTACGTTTTTGTTTCTATGCGGTTTTTTAATGATTCAAAAGTGTATGATACCAATAAAGCCTATATTTCTATGTTGATTTTTAAGGAATTATTTACAGTCTCGACTTTTTCGATTTTTATATTATCTACAGTTCCCGACAAAAAAAAGATTTGTTATAAATCTACTTATTTCTTAAAAAAATTGTTTTTTTATTTTTAAAATTGAATTTTACTTGAAAATTTTAATTTTCCTAAACATAATTAATTGAAATTTATAAGTTGATATCCACCCAAGAGCCTCAAAAACTTCAAAACTTTTTTTCATGGACATAACAAGATTTTCTGATAATTTTTACGTATTGATTTCCAGATTGCGAATAAATAATTTTTTTAATTTTTGAATGGATTTTGAAATAATTTACTCTTCATTATCGTCCAAACATGCTCTACTGAATTTTTTTATACATGATAATATTTTCGTTCTTATGGAGGCAACTTGTATAAAGATAACTGATAGAATCGACGCGAGTCGAAAATCTTCCAGAAGTCTAAAATAAACTCAATTATTAACCGTCTCTATTAACATAGCAGTCCCATCCACTATCCTATAGTCCCTTGTAACAATATTTGAGATTTTCTTCCCCAATAAACTTAACTAAGAAATCATTAACTTGACTAAACTTACCGAAATAGACCCCAAACAACGATTTCAGTTCAATGCATAACAAAGATAGTTTATCTACAAAAAATAAATCAATTGAAGCATTTCCTTTTTGATTTTAACGTCAAAGTTACATGTCCAGTTAATGTCGCCTAAAAATATCTCTTTTGAACTAAATTTTATTTTCAAAAGAAAATTCATCGAATAAACAATAAATCTCGAAAGTTGTTCTACAAGTTTATTCTTTAAACTTTCTCACTAAAACAACTCTCTGATTATGTGCATCGATAGTTGGATAAATTTTTTTTAATGTTCACATCGTACATTTTACTTGGAACAAAAAATTAATTTCATACAAGTTCAGTACAGTACGACCCCGGTTTGGGGCAGCATTTTTATCATAGTGCCCCAAAAAGCGGGGGTGCCCCAAAATGCGAGGGTAAAGATTTTTGCTTTTATTTTCTCCTCAATAGATTTTTTATGCTTTTAGACTATAAATTAAATTATTTAATATTAATAAAAATTCTAACATAGTCTTTCTTAATAAATTTAAAAATTTATAATAAATCCAACAAAAAATACTATTAAAAGTAATCAGTAATTTTCTCACCGAATTTGGTTTTTTCAGTTCTCCTGATAGGTTTTTTCTAAATTCGTAGTAGATTTCAAAATTGGTGGACATGTACTGAAAATATTATCTTCTAGAGAATTCACGATGTTTATGATTTCTTTAATTGATGATTTTTTAGATTCATATCCATCATAAGTAATTTTGTCCTCAATAATATCTGTCGAATCCATTGAAATAACATCTGAAATCACGTCATCTATTAATTCTTCGTCCAACTGTACATTATCCGAAATTTTTGATCTGTTTTCATTTATTTTCTGCCAGCAATTAATTATCGTTGTCTCTGACATCATTTTCCATGCCTCCCGACAACTGTAATGACTTGTCTAAGATTGACATTATTCAAATTCAAATCAGAAAGCTGTTCTTTTTCAAATATAAGAGTAAAATCAATCAGTTTATTGAAATAGAGGGACTTGAAGGATTTTATTATTCCCATATCTAGGGGTTGAATTAAAGCGGTCGTATTTTGGGAAGAAAAAGTAAATAAACATTGGAATATTCTGTATTTCTGTGACAGCGCTCGCATTATCCAGTATTAGACAATTTTTCTCTTTTCATTGATCATATCTTGATTTACTTTCCATAACCATTTCCCAAAAATATCACTAGTCATCCACGAATTTTTTGATGCAGCATATAGTACTCCGTGATCCTCAGCGTTAAAATTTTTTAAACACCTAGGAGATTTGAATTTTCCAATTAATAGAGGTTTTAACTTTTCACCAAGTGCATTACAACAAAGGAGAAGGGTAACTTTCTCTTTGCTCATTTTAATTCCATTGCATTTGTCATTAAATTGAACAAAGATTTTCGACGGCGTTCGCTTTATGTTAAAGCTGTTTCATCACAGTTAAAAATATTTCACTTCCTACAGTTTCCAAACAGTTGTCATAATCAGCAAAAAAATTGGAAACCGTATAAAGGTCAGATGACTTCTTTTCTATTCTCCACTATAGTTTTAAATAGCAGACTCGTGGCTTTTCTTGAACCGGTCTATCCATCCATTGGAGCCTTAAATGATTCATAATTTATCTTTTTGATAATTTTTTTGCAATCAGTTTTTAGATAGTA